>NC_142809.1:31042353-31102353 GCF_049724085.1 Artemia sp. Qi Xiang Cuo
CCCCCCAGTCGATTATTGTATGAAACTTTTAAAATGTGATTCAAATGCTTATAGTCAATTTATTGATATATTAATTGGAACAAAGCAGAATCATATTGTGGATATACTTTTGAAAATATTTCCAATGGATTCAATGTAGATGGCTCCCTTCGTCATTCGAAAGAGGTAACGTTACAGAGTTACTCCTCTCCCCCATTCCTCCACCTTGAATTTATGGAGCGAAGAGGATCAGTTTCGTTTTAGCTGTGAGTGAGTTGACATCGGAAACCAAAAAATGTTCTATATATGTCCATTGTGCATGTACACTCTTGGCAGTTGGACTCAATGTGAAAATTGTACAATTATTGATGACTATAGTGAAAAGTGTAGATTATGTAATCCATGTAAATTACATAGAGGCTATGCAGTACCAATTAAAGGATGTAATTCATGTCTTGAGGAGGTGTGTGACTCACACCCTAGAGGACACCTCTGCTCCAATTGTCACAATGATAAATGTGATCAGTGGGAAAATACTTACCCCGCTATGATTGGAATGAATCCCAAACGTGATTTCAGTTTATTTCTACGAGATTGGTATCGTCGTGGAGTTAAATTATTCTGGGAAGAGGAATCTGGTCTACGATTCAACTGTTGGAGTAACAAGGCAATTTGGTTTCTATGTCATTGTTGTGATGACACTACCTACAATGACCATAAACCAAGTGATTTTTATTTGGCTGTGACCGAATGTGATTCACCATTTGAAAACATTTTATGTGATGTTGCCTCAAATAGACTGATTGAAACTCGTGAATTTCATGATATTAATGAAAATAGTATCATTGACTATACACAGAGATATGAAAAGAGTGAAGTTACATTGTACTGTAGAAAATTTGACCCTGACTTAGCATTCAATCAAGATCAATATACATTGAATCCAAATGATTTACCAACATTACTGGCTCACGATAGATGCCTATACACCGAAGATGAAGAAATCTAAAGTGAAGATTTAAAGAAATTGTTGTATATATATATGCATTTTATTAATAAACAAATTCACAAACATTTTTTAAGCACTTTACTCTTAGGGCACTGAAATCAATACCATATAGGTCTGAGAGGATATTTTCCACTAGAAAGTCATTCAGACGGGGATCGTTACTATAAATGTGGAGAAACTGCTTGTAAGTATAGCCAGGACATCGGAAAACAAAATATAGTAGTGCATGGAAGCCGCAGCTTTTAGTCGTTAGATCCTGCACTCTCTTTCGATTTTGAATAATAGTTTTCCCACTGCTCTCAATATAGTTGCTGATGTGAGGTGTGTAGAATGTATAGGGTAGACCAAGAGGATCAAAAAATTCAATCGTCTTCATTGATTGAAAGACACACAACCAATGACCTAACTACATAGTCGATGGGGTGACAATAGCTATAACTACAGTACTATTAGCATATTGAATTGTTCCATGAAAGTTAAAGTATAGACCATAGTAACAGCGCTTTGACATGTAGATATTCTTATTCAATGCACTGATAACTTAACCGGATTTCATAGTGCTAAGTCTAGAAGAACATTGCCTTCGGAAGTGATTTCCCAATAGGTTTCATATTGATTTACCAAAATTAGTGCAATACTCTCAGTCAATGGGTCGGCAAATGTACACTCTAAACGCACACTCCCCGTACGTACTATACTCATATCCTGTGTGCCAGACCTATCCAGAACAATGATACCATGTGTTTTAGCAAACATATCTTCGGTTATACCATTTTCAAATAGTTGTGAGTCATGGTCTAGGGTTTGCATGGTCAACTCGTACAATGTTCTATAGGATTTATCAAAAGATAGATTGGAGAGTGGGATACCGTTTACTTTGCACACAAGAGATGAAAGTCCAAACATCTCGAATTTATGTGGGTATTCAGTCCATGATCATATTGCACTGGCGCTTTTTACAAATTCCAACGCAAGTTTCGACGGGATTTCACCATTGATAAAGGATGAATCGGTGAAGGTGCGTGAGCCCATTGCAATATGACGCTGATTGGTGACTGTATGAGGAACAAGTAGTTTAATATTGTTGCCATTGGCTCTCAGTTTTTCCACGGCCAAAGCAACAGAACTCATGATCTGTTGTTTGCGTACATGAAGTATTGCCGAGGTGAGGGAGAGACTTACACCAGGATTGGCAGCAAGTTCTTTTCTCAATATGAAATTGGAGGGTGCAAGCGTTAGTTTTATATCCACTTTAACATTGGGCGGCAGCCATTGGGGTATATTAAATATTTCATGATATATTTTTCCAACTAGATGTAATTCACTAGTTGTAGCATTTTTATGTGCATCTGTACTATCAGTATTAGTAATATATTCATATCCATTGGAGGTGCCTCTCAATTCCTTGTATGACATGGGTGTCATCAGCATGAATTGCATATAGCTCGTATAATTTGAGAGATTGTTGCTTGTGCTCACCAGTGTGCCATTGATGTAGACAATAATTTGACGAAATAAATTATGTAGTATACAATTTTCAAAGGATATCCCTTCGGCCCGAATTGGCATTGTTTTATCAGTTTTCCGGACTTTCATTTGCAAATCTATACATGTTGAAGACATGTCCATAAAGTAGTCTTCATTGGACTAAATTTGAAAGTGAATATTATCGGAGAGGGGTTGTTGTGGATAAAATTGTTCATGGTATCCATGCTTGACACTCACATCAACATTTTCTGCATTGAATAGATTCATCGAGGCGGTGATTGAAGGTTGAGAATCCTTATGCGGTAGGTAGGACATTTTAGGAGAAGAAATCTAGTTTCGATCTGACAATTTTCTTCCTGGGGCTTCTGATTACACTACGTGTCGGCTTTTTCCTTCTTTTCTTTGACAAGAGGGATGATGTCTTTCGTTTCCGTCCTGAGTAGAGACTGATGAGTGATGCGTTGTTTCTTGACCTTTTTAAACCTTTACCATTTTGTTTTAATTTCTCGCCAAGGGTTTGTGCACTAGACCTAAGATTTTCCGAAGCACTTTTTTTAAAATCCTTGCCAGAGCCCCAATCGTATAGTGTAGAGGATGCAAAATCTGTCGCAGCCGGTACAAGATATTTTCTAGCCAGTGGTAGTGAAGAGCGAAAGAGCTTAGCAAACCAACTGCCAAGACCATAGCCAGACATTGACGAGCGACCCTTGTAATAGTCCATTCCATTGCCCTGTTGTCTTGGGCCAAGAGTATTAACATAGCAGTCAATATCAGGACAAGTGAATACCACTTTTTTCTTAGACATCTTGCTTTTGAACGATGGGTCGAAAATGGTAATTAATCATAGCCAAAACCGTTGAAATTGCTATGGGATCACCTAATTTAGTTTTTAGTGTTAACTGACAGATTTCCGAATAGAGCATGATTATAGAGATATATGGAAGATGCTTTACATTGTAGAGGTGAACATGTTCATGATTGGTTTTTCGTTCAAGAACTCGTAGGAGGGGAACATTTGAATTATCGACCAAAGATGTTTCCACAAATGAGGCATAGATAAATATACAAGTGTCCGTGGAGAACGCAGGCGGGTAGTCAGCAAAAATGAAATTAGTGTTTCCTGCACTTTTACCATTGATTATATTGAGCTTAAAGCCAAGAACATCCTTTAGATTATCATTGAGAATAACCTTTTCACTGGAAATAGGTGAACTAATGTAGATCTTACCCTCTTCCTTTGAATAGTTGAAATGAAAAGCTCCTTTTTTACGAGCGAAAATTCTTTTATTAATAGAACGACATAGATCGTTCATACAGGTGAGTTCCTCGTAGGGTAATTCAATATATGGATGATTCATCCAATTGATTTTTTGAATTTGTTCTTGATCACCTGTTGGTGGCGGCGGCTAATCATAGGGTCTAATTTTTATTTCATATTTACGATCTTTTCTCAGGATGTCATAGGTATTTTTGAGAATACAGTCGACAAGAGCCACTTCATACTTTCCGTCGAATTTGATGGTGGGGGAGAGTTTCGTCCAAAAATCACTTGTTTTATTCAGATCATTGTAGAGAGGATCAGAAACATTGGACATGAAAGTCACTTTGAAATCATTGGGCATTGTTAATATCTTCAGCACTGACCCAAGAATCAAAATCTGAGTTGTATCCTAACCAGCGAACAAGCAACTGTTTCTTACCCCTGTGAGTACGACTCTTTAATATCTTTTCAATTTGATAACTTTCAATAGTGTTTCTAACTTTTTGCAGTTCATATTCATAAAAACCGCCAAGAATCTCATCATCTTTGGTGTCTCGTAGCCGGTAGGTTATGGGTTCGGTGTCCAGAATTTTGGACACTTTAAAAAGTTCAGTGCTCCATAAATAATTCCCCTTTTCAAAAATATTGGTGGTTCTTTTAATTCGATCAGTATCACCAACATCGAATTTCTTCTTCTTTTTCTTCTCATTGCCATTGGAGTATTGCTTTAGAAAAGCATCAAATGTATTTTCAATGTAGTGAACATCCGTTGGTGTAGAGTTGGACAGAGATCGATGTGGTCGTTGATTATAAATCAACATGATTTTATCTAAGTCATGAATAAAAGCCGATGTATTTTTCAATGTGCAATATCTTGAAATTAATAGACGAATCGTTCTTATTAATCGTTCAGCCAATGCAGCCTTTATCGGACTCTGACTATGATAAAGTGTTGTATTATATTTCAATAAAACCTTTTGCACATGGGGATTAACAAATTCACTGCCACGGTCCGATTGAATTTTTCTATATGAATCCTGTTCGAGAATACTTTCAATGGCACGAGCAAATTCAACACCTCTCTTTGACCGCAGTGGAATGGCAGAGGCATAGCGACTAAAAATACTGATTGCCACCAGAATATATTTGTAGGGTGTATTGTGACGCCGTTGAACTGCGTCTAAAGTTAAAAGATCCGTTTGCATTATATGCAGAGGGAAAAAGGCTTTAGTTTGTCGATATTGTTTACTGCGAAGTCTCTGATTACGATGTAGTGTTTAACTCGGTTCATTTTCTAGATAATCTTTTGCTTTTTTCAATGTGGTGCCGGAGACTTTGGAAATCGTTTTGGGAGAACTTAAACTTCCCGCTTGACCAACATTTTCATAGATACCTTTCAAAACTTCAGCCATTTTGAACGTAAACATGTAGTGTAATGACCACTCCCCTTT
This sequence comes from Artemia sp. Qi Xiang Cuo, assembly GCF_049724085.1. Lineage (NCBI taxonomy): Eukaryota > Metazoa > Arthropoda > Branchiopoda > Anostraca > Artemiidae > Artemia > Artemia sp. Qi Xiang Cuo. The sequence continues at coordinate 31,047,542 of NC_142809.1, forward strand.
TGCAAACTAGAGGATGAATTAATTCGTTTTCACTTTTGACTAGAAACCACAGGTGTTTTAAAATCAGTGACGCTGCTGCTGATAGTATTTTCAAATACTGAATCTTCTTCTTCTGTTGTTGGTGGTGTTGGAGGAGGAGGACTATATTCTCTTAGTTTCTTTAGAATTTGCTTATTGCCAATAAGACTTTTGGGAAAGTTTGATACACACAGAAAGGTGTATAGATTATTGTCAAAGGATAAGAGTCCTTTACGATTCGTCACCATATCACAAATTAAATCAACTAGATTATAACTTTTTCCCTGAATTATAATTTGTTTCCCTGTGCTCTCGACTTGAACTTGATGCTCACCACCAGTTTCCAGCATGAGATAAGATAATACTCTTTTACTCTGTTCACGATAGGAGAATGGCAATAGGTTTCCAATTTTTGTTACAATTGAATTCAATTCCTTCTCCTGTGAATGCGCAGAATCTTGAGGTGATGTTTCCTGTTTAGAGGGATCAGTGGCGGAGGTGGTGGCAGGTCTCTCACGATAAGGTTTATGTTTGTCCACACGTCGCAATGCATCTTGAAGTAAAAGCAGTTTTTTGTCATCGGCAATATTCTCATCGTTAATGAATTTGCTTAGATTGTCTTCAAAATGTTCGATGGGCGAGAGGACAAGTTCAAATGGTGTCAATTTATATGGTTTTGCCATTCTCACTAGAGAAAACTGTTTACAAGTCCTGCAATTATCGGTAGTAAAAGTGTGAAGAAGCTACCACCTGCTTGAAGGAGTCGTTTTCTTTTAAATTTTTTCCCTTGTTTTTACAATCCCAGACACGGACAGTGGAACGGGGTTGCGTTGTCTGTTGTCTAACACCTTCTGGCAGTTGAACATTGCCCTCGGTTAAATTTAAACAAAGTTCAGATATTAGATTAATGAAATCTTTGTCAACCCCATGTTTGAGCATGGCCTTCCTAAGCAAGGGTTTTGAAGTGCTTAAAACGGAAAACAGATGCCGTTGTTTGTGTAGTTTCTTCAGTGTCATAATGGCAACTAATAGCCTTTTCTACTGTTCACCGGAAGATATACTGTAATTTCATTGTCGAATATGTTAGTGACTACACGTAGATACTCGGGCATGCTCTGATTAATATCCAGAAAAATGTAACCGTAGGGCTTGCTAGTCGCCTGAGTTTATGCTGACAACAGAAATTTTGGGGCGCCGGGGTATATCTCCTTATTGAGAGTTATGAGTGAGCTAGAATCACGAACAACTCGATAGATAGTATAGACGGTGCAATTCAAAGCAAGGGTTCGCATACATTTGCTCTGATGAAACAGATTGTGTAGAACCAGGGTAACGGAAATGTGTTCATGGTGGGAGCGAACGGTGAACAGTTGTAGCATTTCCTGTGAGAACTGTTCAATGGATTCAGCCAAATCATCAATAATCAACCACGAGTTCGAGTCAATACTATTGAAAACATCAAGTCCCCGTATGAATTGTATTGGTATGGTTGTGGCAATAGCTTTTATTTTATCACAGGACTCCTGCCAAATACTATAGCGATAGTAGATTTTTTTCAGCTTCTTCAAAAACATTTTTTCGCAATTTTGAATTATATTAGATAAAAGTGTTGTTTTCCCCGACATTGAGGGACCACATAGAAACGATCTGAAAGGTGTTTTAAATTAATACATGTTGCTGTTGACAACAGTTGGACTGCAAATAACTATAAATCATATGTGTCCAATGAATAAGTAGTAATTTTCCCATAGATCTATCTATTCAAGAACGACAACAAAAATATTTCATGGCAGCATTTATTACAGCAATATGAAAACAAATATTTGTTCAACATGAACAATGAAAACACTTGTTCAACAAGAACCTGACAAAATTTCATGTTCAACATGAAAACTCTATTTGTTCAACATGAACAACGATAACACTTTATAAATAAACACTTTTTGTACATCAATAACACTTTTCTTTACAACACTTTTTGTCCATCTACAGCACTTATTGTCTTTAAAAACACTTTTCTGTACAGCAATTTTCTGTCCATCAACAACAACACTTATTGTAAACTCAAACACATTTCTGTACAAAAAAAAACAAACACTTTTCTATACAACAACGACAAAAAAAAACAGAAAACACACTTTAAAATCACGGGATAGCACAGTTGAACACATTACGGTGAATTTAAAGGTGTGGGTCCCCCCCCCCATCCCCCGGGGGCCGCGGGGCCGAAGGCCGGCCGGCCGCGGGTGGGACCCCCCCCCTGGGTGGCTGCGGGAAGGGCCCCCCCCCTCCCCCGGGAACCGCGGGGCTGAAAAAACACTACAATAGTTGTCCGGTCACTGCGACTGCTGCTACAGGTTAGTGGTTAGTTAAGGTTGGGTTAGGTTAGTGGTTGGGTTAGTGGTGGTGGTTAGATGAACAGTTGAGTTAAGGTGGTTAGATTGGGTCAGGTTAATAATTTATGAACAGGTTGGTGGTGGTTAGTTGGTTAGTGGTTAGTTGGTTAGTCAGATTAGGTTAGGTTAATTTATCCAGACCAAGTTGATTATTATAGTCTGTGTAGTCAATTCGATTAGAAATAAGGTAGTGACCCTGGGGTCCAACACTCATACCATATTCGAGCAGAGAGATTTATTTAGATATGCACGAAAGCGCAGACTTTTCCACTCTCACAGCAACATTTTTATATTTTAGAGAGCGACTTGAAAGAACTTGTTCTTTTGGCCCTAGGATACTTTTCATACAGTCTCTATACATACTCTTTTTGAAATTGCTCTTTACAAAATGTTTAGGCACCCCTTTACACGCCTTCTTGTCATCCCCACTATGAGTTTCAACGCACTAGACTTTGGGGCCCGGGAACACCCCCCGGGATATTAAATCAATCCCCATCTCTGATTTTAATATTAATAGTTGGTTTGAGGCTTGACGTTTCACCAGCTCGGGGTAGAGTGATGGATTCTAGTTGGTGTAATCCATCCGCGAGCTGATGTGTTCCCCCTTTTCTAAATCACCCAATAAATCTTCGGTCCAATTTACATTTAACATCATATAATATGTATCACCATATTAAAATTGAACCTCCCACTCCCGTGGCCATTGCACATTGGAAAAATTGTAAAAGAACGACAAAATGAGATTTTTTGAAATTTCTAGTACTGAACTGCCGCTTGCAATATTCTTGTTCAGTACCACATTTCGCTTTCGCCTGTGTAGAAGAACCATTCGAGTCTCTATGCTCGTGAACGATGTAAAATTGGGGTCGGCAATAATTCTTGCACACTCTAGAGGGTCAGTCAAGACGTCGCAGCGAGATCTATTACGAACGCTTTCACACATTTTGCCAAACGCTGAATTTAGAATGAGCTTATACATTTCCTTCTCCACCTTTGAATTTGCCTTAGAGCGTTTACCGACAAAGGTGTCGATACACGTTTTCAAATAGGGTCACTGATTGAACTGCAGGACCCTGTGTATTTTAGTGATCTTGAAACCGTTGCTCACCATCCAGTGCAAAAGCAAATGGTGAACAACGATATTCTCTTTAAGGTCCAAATCAGCAATCAGTTTCTGTTTGGAGGGAGTCCAATGCATCCCCAAAGCCTCAACCAATGAACGATTGTAGGGGCTCAGAGAGTCCCTGCTCACGGGCCGATTGATAAAGGTAAAGACAAAATCTTTGACTGAGTCGTGAAGCGCCAGCGGAATGTGACCGTCAACTTCAAAGAACCATCCTTGTGGCCCATTGTCCTCAACGGTGGTAATGTCGGGGAACTCACAAGGATTCTCAACCCATGGATAGTTCCCACACGGCAAAGAGTAGTGTGACATTGCCGAGGGGTACAATGAGTTCAAATGCAAGAACACTGCCTTTGACTTTACACCGGTGCTGTTTGGTCCGCTCGGATCGGTTGACAATAACCGGTCCCCATGAAAAACATACCCCCCCCCCTCATTGAACGCTCTACAAAAAGGTGCTGATCTACATCGGTGATTAGGCCTATTTCCTCCCTGATAATTTTTAAAATTAAATCCATCACTAAATGGGGTGTGGAAAAATAATAGCCTATATCTAACCCAAACTCTGAATAGATTTGGTCTGTGTTCTTACAGACTATATCCAACAGAGTTAGAACGTCACTGGCCAAGTACAGTCTACAATAATCCCACCCATTTTTACAATCCCCCTTGGACCACACCTTCTTGGCAAACTCATACTCCTCGGCTGTGCATTCACTGTTGGTCAGTGAATTGTAAAAAGCTTCAATTGGAGGTACTTTCAGCTCACTTAAGCGTGCGCCAGAACAGTAATACTTGTATGCGTATATACCTTTGCAGGTCAACAGGTCATACATTTCACTGTCTGGAAAGTGCTGTTTAAGCAAGGGAAAGCTATCAAAATTGTCGCTTTTTTGCACTTGAACCAATTGACTCAATGCCTGGGGAAAAAAAATAAAGGAATCTAAAAACCTGATTTTATTCCAGCACGTATGCCCATTATCCACTGCCTGCCATTTCAGTTGGAGTAGCAACAACTTCTCAGCCGATTTGGGGATAATGTTATAGGCAAATCAACTTTTAACCCATGGAAAATCTACTCCCCCTCCCTTCCTCTGCATACGTGCCCGGGCCGGTAAAATAAATTTTAAGTCATAATTAGAGTTGTTAATGAAAACTGGGATAAAAAACTGCTGGCTAACATTTAAATTAAACGATTGATGCGCTACCCCCCTAAAATTACTACCCCCCGAGGATATTTCCCGCCACAAGTGATTATGATCTCTGACTTTCCCCCTCCCCCCACTTTTCCCGTTAGCACCCTTATCCCCCTCAACAAACACTCCTGTACAAGCCCCACATATTTTTTGATTTTTAATCGCGCGGCAATCCTCTGCAGACAACATCAATGGATAATGCGTATTTCTAAAGCGAGAAATAGCACCATTAGCCGTGCCAATCAGTTTAGTCAGTGCCTTGACCATGCACTCGGGCCCCTCATCCAATGTTTCTACGATTTCTAACAACTGCATGGTGTTAGAACTGTCTCTTTGTGCGTGGGCATAGGAAACTGCAATAGCCTGATGTTCTTTGACTCGGTTTGTAAATTGGGGGTCATTCACCTCCACCAGCTTAGCTTCACAGTCCAAAGATATTTTGTTGCACTGCAGAAGGGTGTTCTGGAAATTTTTGAATCGTAGAATGGTCCCATTCCCTGAAACCGTTTCCACTGTCTGATAGCCGTGGCGACTAAAATGCTTCATATGACCCCGTAGTTTCTTTATCACTACGGAATTGTGACAGGCATGTTGGACAGTCGAAACGTACCCCTAGATCCCTACCACCCCCCAGAACTCTACTAATGTCAGTAATCGGATTAAAATGGCCAATTGAATTGGCAGGGTCATTAGGTGGTGTGTATAACAACCAAACCCAGTGTCTGACCAAATCAATTGACGGGCCCCTTACGGGGAAAACCACCCCCTTCTTTTTAGAACGAACCCCATCTTCAAATTCAGTTTCATACTGAACCACAGTAACGCCGATATTTAAGTGGGCATTAGCACTTTCAAAAATATCAATGGATCGTAGCGTTACTGGGTATTTCCCCTCTAAACAAGAAAAATCTACAGTGGGGAAATCGGACCCGTCCTTCCCATGTACAGCCCAATTGTCTAAATTCGTCTTGGTAGCGTCATCTGCTAGAGGCTGAAATGCTGATATAAGGAAAGCATTTCGGAAACATTTTTGACCTGTTTCAAAACAGATATTCTGGACACCGTGACAACCTACGAGATCTGGATTATAATTTAATTCAACTGCCCTCCCTTCCCCCGGCCCCCCTCGTAAAATAAAATCTTTATTTAATTTACAAATATTAACACTTAAATTTTCAACAAAAAGAACTAGAGATCCACTCCCATTTTCATTAAAGTTCTCAAGATGCGTTATAATTTGATCGACCCAATCCATGAAAGCACCTTCAAAATTTTCCAAATTCGAATAAACCAAACGCATCTCGGAATGTACATAATGATAATAAACCTCGCTTTTACCCTCATTTAAATAGAACGCTTTTAAAACAATAGAGACCTTCATTTTTTCCCTCCCCCAAAACCGAATTTGGATCTCCAGAAGTGTATAAATTTTATCTATATAGTGGTGCACAATTTCTACGGGGTCAAAAACAAATTTTCACCCCATTCGTGTATTAAAAGGGTCACCAAATGTTACAGTGTAAACAACTATTGCAGTTAAAATTATGTTGATTACTTGAAAATCGGGACCGGGTGTACCCCCTCCCACGCGTGTATATTAACCCCTCCCCCAAGTTGTTCAACAATATCTTGCAAACGTTCCCATGTAGTTGTTCGTAGTTGACTAGTGTAATCAGTGGGGTGAAGGTTCCCTGTTACGTCACGGTTAAAATCCTCTAAAAGATACAATGTATTTAGAATTAGCACAGGTAAGCCCCCCTACTCAACTGTGCAATTATCTAAATTAAAAAAATTAGTTAAAAAATAATTAATATTTCCAGCTATTTCATTAACTACACCTTGCCAAGACATTTCATTTTCACGATACTCCAAACATGCATCGTCTTCCTCTTCTTCACTGGATGGTGAATATGTGACCAATGCAATCTATAAATGAAAAAATAGCTTATTTTCAAAGTGTTCAAATCATCCCCTACTGCTTTTAAAAATTTTGATTATTATTGCTTAATAAAATTTGGTTAATTCAACTGAAAGTTCCAAATTAAGACAATCAAAGATATGACATAGATGGCAACAATTTGTTCCTTTATTTTCAAAGTGTTCAATTTTTTTTTTTTCGTGGTGTTGCACCGCAGTGCTTCCCACAGCGCATCCCTGTGGCGCGTCTCGGGCCTACAGCGCTTCCCGGAAATCTTCTCGGGCCCACATCGCATCCTGTGGCGCTTCCCCGACCTGCAGCGCTTCTCGGTCCCATATCATATCTTATATTAGTATAAGATATTTACAATCTAAAACGTCACATGACATAGAAGGCGACAATTTGATATTGTTCAAATAATCTCTCCAAATAAAATTTCATATAAATACTCTTTATCTGCTCTGGGAAAAAAAAAATAAAACAACAAAAACATGATTTGAAAAGGATAGCCATCTCCTCTCATGATACACAACTCATTCAGATATAAAGTCGTTTTTTAAGAAATTTGTAGAAACAAGATTAACCTTTCGTTTATATCACGATAGAAATTACCTAACCTTACTTAGACCAGAATATAGAGCATTTTTTTTTGGCTTCACTAATCTAATTTAGCAAAAGGGTGAATGCATGCACTTGACATGATTCAAAGGGAGAACATTATATTTCCTTTGAGGAGAAAAAATCTTTCAATATCCCGCTGAGATATACTTTTACGCAGTGTTCGAAAATGGTGCATGTAGAAATGGCCTATAAAAGTTGGAAGAAATTGATAGATATTTCCATGTGATAGGTAGGAAAAAAATGCTTACATTTGCAAAGTCCGAGGGCAGTATTTGAATGCCCGAAGGCCCCGGTTGTGTGTGTGGGAGGGCGGGCGGGGCGGCAGCGCTATGTTCTTGCGCAGCTGGGCCAGCAATGTCATGGGCTTGGGGAGTTGGAGCAGCGTGGCTCACCATCATGTGAGCAGTCATCCACTCTCTTTTTAGCTTTCTACATGACTGCATAGGGGCTGGCACTGATGGGGCTGCCACACCCTCTCTTGCTCTCTTAGCGGGTGGCGGCGATGGACATTCTTCATAATTGGCCTTAAAAAGAAGAGAAAAAAGTTAGTATTGAAATAATTTGCCCCTTTTTACAGAAAGAAAGTTAGTATCCTCATCCCCCTAGCCATAATTTTGTCTAGAAAGCATTTATCACTAAGAAGCCCCCTCCCCCTTAAACCCACAAGCAAAGCAAAAAGTAAAATTTACGAGAAATGCTCCTATTTTTACCATGGTGAGAAAAAATTAAATATACAACTTGTGAGAAATCGAACCCGAAAAGCATAGAACTTCTATTTTTACCATTTACAAAATAAATCCCTTCCCCCTCTCCCCCATATAAACACTGAGTACTCAAAATGAAAAACAAATACTATATGAAACTATTTATCATAAGCAACACCTGATCCCTCTTGCAATTTATAAGATTTACCCTATCGCTAATTCAACTGGAGAAAAAAAAGTGTCTTTCTGTGAAACCTACAAAAGCTTAATCCCCTGGTTTCGTAGATACCGGATGACCACTGACAGGATGTGATAATTAACCCATATTTAAATCTTTGCGGAACCGATAAAAGATAGGGTGACGGCTTAAAATATTAATAGCTGACAGAAGTCAGTTGTCACTTTAGATAGAAATAAAGAAAGAATAAATTTATCGAAAAAAAAGAGAAATATTTCTATTAGCAAGAATTATACCTGTAAAAACAGAGTGGGGGTGGGAGGGGTGTTCGGTTTATTTAATAAAAAGAAAATATTTTATGTGTCCTAGTGAGTATAAAGTGGGCTTGGGGGTGAGGTGTGGGGGGGGCGAGGGTACGTACCTAAATATACTAGAGGGTGACCAATGAAAATAATTTTAGTTTGAAAATAAAAAATGAAAATGAACTTACATGGTAAATTGAAGTTGCCAAGGCTTCAAGTTCATCAATATCATTCATTGTTGCTTCTATTGTGTCACAATACTTTCTGATAATTTAATCACATTGCATGCCCGTTATATATGAAATCTCAAGGGCGAATTGTTATGTAATGGGGAAAATCATATGTAAGCACGTCTCTGATTGGCTGAGAAGGAGGATGTATCCGACTCGCTTATTGGCTGAAATGGATGCATGTACTTCCGGTTTCCTATTCCAGGACACCTTGACATTCATCCCTAGCATGCACTTGTCCAAAACAACAATAATAAATAAATCCCTCAGGCCTAAAGATTAAACAAACCATAATGTTTCTTAATTCCCCCTTCGTGAACCAATAATTCCCCCTAGCGATTATGTAAATCAATTTCTCAGGTTAGGCTAGCCAAACAACAATGAAGCCATGTTTGTTTCTTAATTCCCCCTTCGTGAATCCATAATTTCCCCTAGCGATTATGTAAATCAATTTCTCAGGTTAGGCTAGCCAAACAACAATGAAGCCATGTTTGTTTCTTAATTCCCCCTTCGTGAATCAATAATTTCCCCTAGCGATTATGTAAATCAATTTCTCAGGTTAGGCTAGCCAAACAACAATGAAGACATGTTTGTTTCTTAATTCCCCCTTCGTGAACCAATAATTCCACCATCGATTATGTAAATCACTCCAATGTCATTACACCTGGACAAACAACAGCAAATAAATCGACCTTGAAGGAAGAAAACCATAAACCACGTGGTGGGCGTGAGAGTTTTAAAAAAAAGTGTCCGGATCGGGATTCGAAGGGGTATTGTGGGCGTGGGGCTGGTACCCCCCTTTCTACTCACAAGTAGTCATATGTGAAGTTTCAAAAGTGATCGGAGGGCAACTAGTACCCCCACACCCTCTTTTACGTAAATGTATCCGATGAAACTTTGGAGATGGTCATTTTGTTCAAAATATTCCAAACATCAGTTAACAAAAACTCAAAGGTCAACTCAACCCTCAGAGCCTGCGAAGGTAAGTGTTATAAGTTATGTCTCGGGGGCATAACTAACATTAACCGGAGGAGAACTATCCCCCCATGCCCCAATTTTCCCTAAATATATCTAATCAATTTTTGAAGATAGCTGTTTTGTTCGAAATAGTACAAAGATCATATAACAATGCCTCCGAAGTAAACAAAAAAAAAACAAAGCCCAGGGCAGGGATTATAAGTTATGCCCGGGGCATATAAGTTTTTTATGGAATGGGTTGTTGTGTGAACTTTGGAGGAGGCTTATTTGATTGTAGATTGAATGTTTTAATTTCGTCTTTAAGAGTCAAAAGTGATCGGAGGGAAACAAGCCTCCCCCACACCCTATTTTTCCCAAATGCATCTCATTAAAATTTTGAGATAGGCATTATGTTCAAAATAGTCCAAAGATCATATAATAATACCTTCGGGGTTGATTTAACCCCTCAAAGCCAGGGGAAAGGGTTATAAGTTGTATCCCAAGGTTATATTAGGATATTATGGAAAGGGTGGTCGTTTAAACTTTAGAGAAGGCTCATTTAATTGGAAATCGAAAATTGTAGTTCTCTATTCAAGAGTCAAAAGTTATAGGAGGGTAATTGTCCCCCCCCCCCTCATCCCACATTTTTCCAAATACGTCCGATCAATATTTTGAAATTAGCATTTGCTCAAAATTGTCAAAAGATCAAAAACAGTGCCTTTGGGGTTGACACAGCCCCTCAGAGCCTGAGGGCAATGGTTTTAAAGTATGCCCCGGGTACATATAACGTTTCTATGTAATGGGTGGCGTATAGAATTTGGAAGAGGTTCATTTGATTGGAAATTGAAAGTTTAGTTGTTTTTATAAGTGTCAAAAGTGATCGTAGGGCAATAAGCCCCCCCCCCCCCACACCTTCTTTTCTCCAAATGCATCTGATTGATATTTTATTATAACCATCTTGCTCAAAAAAGTCAGTAGTAGTATGGCCATAGGTGGTCTGGACTCTAAATCCTTATTTGCGAGCTAAGGATTGCCTATATTTGTGTCATTGATCTACTTACAAAATCATACTACGAGAGATACAGCATTAGCATAATCCAGCCGGCATTTTATTTACATATTCCTGTCTGGACATGATTAACAAGGTAATTCACTGAATAAGAGGAATAACCTACATATTCCTCTCTGGACATGATTAACAAAATAATTCATGAATGAGAGGAATGTAGACAGGCCAAGGCCCAGGGTGTTTTTTTCACAGTTAAAAAAGTTTGGAAGAATAGAAAGATAAGTCTGCAAACCAAGATTAGATTATTAGTAACTATAATGATGACAGTGGTCAAATATGACTCTGAAGTATGGGCACTCCGAATAGCGGATGAAGATTTGCTAGATGTTTTCCAGATAAATTGTTTACGGATTTTTCTGGGTACCCAGCTGACTGACCATATTTCAAAAAGTTGGCTGTACAAAAATGTGGTTCCATCCCCCTTTCTAGGGCTATGATGAAAGAAAGGTTGAATTGGCTAAGGCAGGTTGTGCCGATGAAGAATGACAGATTGCCGAGGATTTTCTTTGTTTGGCCAACCATCTAGGGCTAAACGGAAAGCAGGTCGTCCTCGTCTGGGGTGGGAGGACATCATAAATAAAAATTAAAAGGAAATGGGAACTTCCTGGGAGGGTGTAAAAAGGGAGGCTTCGAATAGATTGCGATGGAGGAGGAGCATGCGTAGCTGTGTTGGAAGCGGACGGCTTGGTGCTTCAATAAGTTGTTAGCAGTAGTAGTAGTAGTAGTAGTATAGAAATGACCTACAGACTTATGTCAGGGCATGATTAACATATATTCAACCTTGGAGTGGTAGAATTGACGTAATCAGAGGAATGAGCATTTCAGTAAATAATTTTATTTGATTTCAAATTGAAATTTATGATATAGTATTGAACTTTACTTAACTGCATCTATAACATAGGTTTAGTGTAAACGCTTATATCATCACATTCATGGGAATCAGTGCTTATATCAACGGTCCTTTTAGAAGGAACTTGTGGTCATTCATGTCTCACCCTTCAAGGAGCCCAATACCTCTCTCCCATCTATCTGCCCCTTTTTTGTATTTATTTTTTTTGAAGTTTAATGTGGTTTAGCTGTAATTTATTTCATTTTTTTACTTAAAAATTTTGTCAGGTCTTACTGACACAAAATATACTTAAAATAAAAAAAACACACTTGTGATATTCGTGAAATACGATATGAAGATGATATAGATATGTGAGTCGTAAATTTTCCCACATGAAAAATACTTTGATTGTTTTTTTTGTTTGAAGTCACATTTTTTTTCTTTTTTTTTACTTACAATTTTTTGAGACTTCGGTTAGTCATTGAAAGTTCCTAGTTTATTGTATGTTTTTAAACAGTATATGTTTTTAACAGATAAACACATATCATATTAAAAAAATGTGAAGATGAAACATTCCAAGAAAGTGTATGCAGACGATAAAGTTAGACCAGCTTTATGCTACTGCTAGTGGTAACACGTTACCTGTTGATAGATAATACCACCATCTTTCTGGTATTAGCATTCAAAAGAAAGCAAAGGGAAAAAGAAACACCTACTGCTGAACTCATATCATAATGCATATCTTGTCTATGTGCCAAAGCTGCAAACTATGCAAAAATAATGTGGTAATAGACAGTGAAATCAAAAGCAAAACATAACGGGAATCGGCAGACAATATCAACAAGGAATTTAAAGACGTATTGATGAAAATCAAAGCACATGTGAATATTATGACTACCATTGATTGCATACCAACAGATACAATCAATGAACCCAATCATGCCCAAGATGAAATATATGATGCGATTGTAATTGATACCACATTAAAACTCCTGTATGACCCCAAAAAGGAACAAGTGCCATGCCAAGAGAAAACGTAATGAATTATTTTCTGAAATAGATTCAAAGCATTCAGTTTTACATAATCACACTACTACCAGATCACAAGGGGTATACTAGAACCTGAAATCGATGAATTAAGTTTTTACCAAAGTTTGAGAGAGATGAATCAGATTCTTTTTAGATAACTTCATTTCAAATAACTTCATTCAAGTTACAAATAATGACATTTCAACTAACTTAAAATAATATTTCCAAAAAACCTATTTCATATATTTCAGACTCTAGTATATCACTTGTGAGTTGGTAATAGTGCCTGTGTCTGACTGAACCTTGATAAATTACCACTTCACATGTCTCTAACTCTAAAAAGAATCCAACTCCTTTCTCTCAGACTTAGGTAAAAACCTAATTCTCTTATTTCAGACTCTAGTACCACTTGTAAGCGGGTAGCAGTGTATTTGTCTGACTGAATCTTGATAAATTCCCACTTCATATGTCTCTAAGTCTAAAAAGAATCCGATTATCTCCCAGACTTTAGTAAAAACCTAATTCATCTATTTCAGACTGTAGTATCCCACTTGTAAGTTGGTAGTAGTTTGTGTGTGTGAATCTTGCTGAATTCCCTCTACTTATGTCTCTAACTCTTAAAAGAATCCGATTCATCGCTCTCAGACTTTGGTAAAAACCTAATTCACCTATTTCAGACTCTAGTATTCTGTACGTGAGCTCATAGTAGTGTCTGTGTCTGATTGAATCTTGATAAATTTTCACTTCAAATATCTCTAACTCTAAACAGAATCCGATCATCTCTCTCAGATCTTGGTAAAATCCTTTTTCACTTATTTCATACTCTAGCATACTACTTGTGAGCTGATAGTAGAGTCTGTGTCAGACTGAATCTTGATAATTTCCCACTTGTTATGTCTCTAACTCTAAAATAATCCGATGCATCTCTCTCACCCTTTGATAAAAAAAAAAGACCAAGTTGATCTATTGCAAGCTCTAGCATACCCCTTGTGAGCCGATTGGGGTGTCTGTGTTTGACTGAATCTTGATACATTCTCATATTATATGTCTCTGACTCTAAGAAGAATACAATTCATCCCTCTCAGACTTTGGTAAGAACCTAATTTTTCTGTTTAAGATTCTATTATACCACTTGCGAGCTGGTAGTAATTTCTGTGTCCGACTGATTCTTGATAAATTCCTACTTTATTCGTCTCCATCTCTAAAAAGAATTCAATTCATCTCTCTCAGATTCTGATAGAAACCTAATTCACCTGTTTCAGACTCTAGTATACCAGTTTTGAGCTGATAGTAATGTCTGTGTTTGACTGAATTCTTATAAATCCTACTTCATATGTCTCCAACTCTAAAAAGAATCCAGTTCATCTCTCTCAGGCTTTGGTAAAAACTTAATTCGCTTATTTCAGGCTCAGTCTGTATCTGACTGAATCTTGATAAATTCTCACTTCATATGTCACTAAATATAAAAAGAATCCAATTCATTTCTCTCATATGTTTGTAAAAGCCTAATTCACCTGTTCCATGCTCTAGTATAACAGTTGTGAGCTGATAGTTGTGTGTGTGTATAACTGAATCTTGATCTGAATATGTCATCTGAATATGTCAATGCTACTATTTGCAGACGACATTATATTACTGGCAAAGACAAAGAATGACTTACAGACTCCTCCATGAAAAATATTTGCAAGAGAAGAAACTAGAGGTGAATGTCACGAAATCCCAAATCATGATTTTTATCAGCCTTTGTCGAAATGGAAAATGGACGAGTCATATTACAAAAATGGCACAGAAAGGAAGAAATGCATTATTTGGCATGTATAGCAGTACACAAACATCAGAAATGAGTGAATTAAGCCTCGACAAATATATATTTAATACTAGAATTATGGCTATCCTACATTACGGATCAGAAATATGGGGGTATCAGCCGGCTAAGCAACTAGAAACCCTTCGACTTCAGTATTATATACAAGGTTTTGGCTTACAGAATACAACACATACGCTAGTAATAAAGGCTGATCTTTGTTCATTTAATCTGAAATTTAAAGGATGCGCCCAAATCATCAAATTTTGGTTAAGACTCCTCAAACTTCCCGAGACTAGACTTGATCAATCGACATATGAAGATCATCTCCTTCAGTGTAACTAAACATCAAGGGCAGCAGCGCAAATCAAAAAGATATTAGATGATAATGGATTTTCAAGTTCATGGGAGAAGGGAAAAGGACCAGAAGATAATGAAAAGTTCTTTCAAGGAATTTATTGCGAGACTTGAAGACCAAGAAGCGCAACTATGTCAATCAACTGTGGATAAATCTCCGAATCTTATTTTGTAGAGAAGTAAAAGATAATTTTTGGACAGGAGTTTTATTTTAAGCTGGGATTGCCCATTAAATATCAGCGGATTTGGATTCAAGATTTAAGCTAATTGTTTTCCAATTTATGGTACGAAAGTAAGGAAAATGAGGGAAGGTGCGGAGGCCGGGTGTAGTTGCTTGAGATGTGGGGGAAATGATTATGGGTTGGGCCATTTCCTCCTCCGGTGTAAGCAGCTTTCTTATTTAAGAAGGGGATCAATTATCCAAGAAGGCAAAGAGAGGCTGCTTTGTGGGTTAATGAGGTCTAGGTCTCCCCGTTATCTTGTGGCAGTAGGAAATTTTGTATTGAAGGGAAGGATGTCAAATGGAATGTAATTTTTCTTTAGTATTTTTCTTTTTTGTATATGGCTTTAAAAGGCTCTTTAATACTGGTTATTATTATTATTATTATTATGATAATATATATATATATATATATATATATATATATATATATATATATATATATATATATATATATATATATATATATATATATATATATATATATATATATATATATATATATATATATATATATATATATATATATATATATATTTGTTGGTTGAGCGATAAGCTTTCGACCTATCCCCGTAAAATTCCAGATTGCAAAAGGAACATCGATGATATCCCCGGATACCCCACTATACCATTCGACGACAACCCCAGCACGCCCACGGACACGATGTATGACACCGAAAAATATGACGAAATTTGGATTTTGGCATGTAGGGACTCTAAACCAGCTGACAAAACTTTAACAAGTACTCAGAGAGATGAAGAAGTATAAGCTAGATCTCGTTGCTCTGAGCTAAGTTAGGTGGATTGGATCTGGACAAGAACAAACAGGAGAGTGTTACTCGCTATTTTCAAGGGGAAATGAATCCCGGGACCAGGCTGGAGCTGAGATAAGGCTGTCTGACCAGGCCACTAAAGCACTAGTTGAGTGGAAGCCAGTCAGTGAAGGGTGCTTTCTTGCAAGATTTGTAACCACCCATCTGAAAATTTGAATCATTGCCTGTTATGCTCCCACGAATTATGCAGACGATACTGATAAGGAGTCATTCTACCAAGCTCTTCAGTCATTGAAATCAGAAGTCCCATCACATGACCTACTTTGTGTGTTTGGGGACTTCAATGCAAAAGTCAGAGCAGAAAGAGACTACTGTCCGCAAGTGCTTGGGAAATATTGTCTTGGTGAAATTAACGAAAATGGAGCCCTCCTGTTAGATTATCCTCTGAGTAATGATCTTATGGTCGGCACAACTCAGTTTGAACATATAATCATACACAATCTCGCCAGACGGCCATGGATCTTGCCAGACGGCAGGACGAAGAACCAAACAGATCATCTTCTAATTTCAAGGAGATGGCGGACACGTCTTCTGGACGTACGTGGCTTCAGAGGGGCAGATGCCCAGTCGGGCCACAGCAAAATTGAAAGTCACACCGAAAAATTGAATCCTGCGAAGCTTTATGATGTGGATAAGTTACATGTTCGAGGAACCAGAAGAAACTTTTGTATGGAGTTGAAGAACTCATTTGCTTTGCTTGAAATAGAAAACTGCACAGACAGTCCGGAAACAGCATGGCTAAAAATGAAGACAACATACAATCAAGTTGCTGAGGATGTGCGCGGCTATAAGAAGAAACTGAAAGAGAGATAGATATAAAAAAAAACTTGGATACTAATATATAAGCACAATGACTTGAGAGAGCAAATTTTCTCTGCTGGTGGCGACAGACTTTCGGTCTTCGCAAATGTCCTGTGTAGAATGAAGGACAAAGAAATCAAGAAATCGGTAAAAGCTGACAAGCGGAGATCTGTAGAACAGAAGGCTTGGCTAGCAGAGGAAGCCGCTAGAAAAGGCGATTCCAAAACAGTTTACAGGCTCACAAATGAAATGCTAGGAAATACTTCTTTTGTAATATTTCTTCAAAATTTTCAAAAATTTCTTCGAAATTTTGTAATATTTCAAAAAGAAATACTTCTTTTGCATAATTTGTGCAAACCAAACAAACCCCTTGTGAACCTATTTTTATCATCTAAGTCCTACCATGTAGGATCTTATTTCTGATGCAACCTGGTAGTTTATACTGGATTTGCTTAAGAAATACGTCTTTTGCATAATTTGTTTTGATATTGGATGAGCAAGAGGTGTTGCTGGAATTTCATTCCAGTCTCCAGTTCATATTTCATGAAGGGGTCAAATTAATATAAAGTTCATCTATTTTAAAACCAGAAGTAGATTAAATGAAGTTGATATTTATATAGGCTACGATATTTCATTTTTAAGGAGATTCTTGATGCTTTAGTCAGCCTCTTCGCTCCTATTGCTTTGTCTCTATGATCGACAAAAACCTTTTATGTTTCTAGAGAATTTCTTTGCCCTGGTTTGATTGACACACACGTTCATGCAAGCCAGTATTGTAACTGTGGTTTGGCCCTTGATTTGCCTCTCTTGGATTGGCTCAGGAAGTACACAATTCCAACAGAAGCAAAATACATTGATTTGGAGTTCGCAAAGGATGTATATTCCACATGTTTGGTAAGCTTGTCATCTTACATGTAACTACGTGGAAGTTCGGGGAGAGTTTGTTTGGTGGAGGTGCACGATCTTGAACAGAATATGATGAATCATGTTGAAAATCTAAGAAATAGGCCAAATTATTCTAAAACTTCAGAATTCTAAGTCAAAACTTTGTATGTTTTTGGAGAGGGCTATCGAAATTTTGCATCTTGGACTTGGATCACTTTTAAACTGAATCAGGACTTTGTTCAATTTTGCATTATGCTAATATTTAGCTCGTTTTCTAAAAAAATCAAGACTTGGCTTGTTTTCAATCTGAATAAGGGATTAAGTCAGGGATTACCTCATTTTTGCAAAGTGTCATAAAAATTCTGCAGTTTTTGTAAGACTTGGATTTTCTTACCAAATGAGGATGTGGCTCATTTATGCACCGCTTTTGAACTTTTTGAAAGTATTTTTTTGAAAAGTCAAAGTCATTTTGGCAACAATTGTAGACTTGACTCATTTTAAAGCGAATTAGGAATTAGCATGTTTTTTAATAGCGTCACTAAAATTCTGCATCTCAGACATAGCTCTTTGTGCGCTGAGTAAGGGCTTGGCCTTTTTTAAGCTCAGCTTGGTCTCCAGTAGCTTTTACATCGAATCAGGGTTTGGACTGTTTTTGAAGTCACTTCAATTTCCAGTAGAGAAATCTATTGTGGTGTTAAAAAAACAATTTATCACAAAGAGCTTTTCTTTTCAGGGAAGTGTTAGCTTTTCTTTCAGAGACAGTACTCTAGAGCTGAATAAGTAAAGAGCCATGTGCAAAGTGTTATCATTTTATTTTTTCCTTTTCCCTGACTCCATTACGGTAAGGGTAGTCATAAAAACTTAAGAGGGAGATCATTTGATTGAAAATTGAAAGTTCTAGTTCTCTTTTTTAAAGTCAGTAGTGATTTGAGGGCAGCCAGTTCCCTACTTCTCATATCCATTCTTGGTACCGACACCCCGTTACTTCCCTGAAATTCAATCAAATTTTGGAATATCAATTCTGTTAAAAATTGTCAAAATCTCTAATAAATATTTCTCCGTGAATGGTGCGCTCCCCATTGCCCTTGGAAGAAGGGTTGTAAATAATAAATATCTCCATTTGTTTCAAGAGAGGGCTTTGAGTGGTAGGGGGGGGGGGGTCTATTTTATGTGGGGTGTGTGATTGGCTCGAAACTTTAGGAGATCAGTCTCTGGTTCAAATTAATCAAACATTTTTTTTTGTCGGAGAGGGAGTTGGGAGCCTCGTAATGGGTCAAAATTGTTTTATCCCTGATTAGTTTGAAACCTACAGCCGTGAAACCTTAGACCAAGATGAGCCGGATGTACCAAAAAACGTCTGAGACAAGGTTTCCCTCCCGAAAACGGGCTAAAAGAAGAACCCAAAACTGTTTTTGATCGGTTCCAAACTTATATTCCTTAAGTCCTTAAGATAAGCAAACCCCAATCCATTTGGAGGTATTGGTTTCTTACAAAACAAGATCTAAAAAAGAGCAAATAATATTTTCGTCTGGTAACTCTGCATGGGAGAATTCGCTTTAGAAACTTTGAAGGGGGACCATTCAATCGAAATTTGGATCAACATTGCTCTTTCTTAGTTCAAAAAGTGTTTGGAGTGCCACCATCCTCCTTCTCATGGTCTTTTCCGCTACCCAGCCCAATAATCACTCTAACAGCCCACGGAGTAAGGGTTATTAGTTATGGAAACTATCCCTTGTTCACAAATAAGTTTTAATAGGATTGGCGGTCATGTGTGTTCTTGGATGCCCGACAAGCTGAGAGAGCTTAGTGATCCTTGCTAGATAGACATCCTCAGAGTTTCTTAAGGGTGTACTACAGAAACGAAGTCGAGATATCAGTAAATCAAAATACGCTGTATCCACCTGATATTTCAAATTATCTGCAATATCTCGGGAACGATTGGTGGGACCAAGTGGAGCCTAATAAGGAGTGAAGGGGGGGGGGGTACAATCTAATGACGTTCTGGCCTATAGAAGGCCTAGGAGGTGTTAGTCCTTGGAATTTTCCAAACTTGACTTTAAGATGGTAGCGCTGGGTGCTGAGGAATTTGGAGCTTCCCTTTTTTATGAAAAAAAAAATTTTTATCGGTAAAAGTTAATTCTTAAATATCAAACTATTGCAATAAAAAGTTGCTCCTAAGCTTAAAGAGAGAGGGATCGATTCTTTCTTATTTAAGGATTTTCTTATTTATCTATGCAGCAGAAGAAATACTAATAAAGTACTGGATGAATTAAAAAAAATTGCTGGGTTTA
Organism: Artemia sp. Qi Xiang Cuo; assembly: GCF_049724085.1. NCBI lineage: Eukaryota > Metazoa > Arthropoda > Branchiopoda > Anostraca > Artemiidae > Artemia > Artemia sp. Qi Xiang Cuo. The sequence continues at coordinate 31,067,303 of NC_142809.1, forward strand.
TCTTTCACTATCAGGTTTTGAGGGTCAACGCCACTTGTTTTGGTAGAGCTTACGCAAGACGTGTTTTGGTCCACTGACCGCAGTATTGAAAAACAGTTGAAAGCGTCAACATCGTGAATATTGATTTTTCTTCTTAGAAAGCATATTTTAGTATTGGATATGAGTGCTCTTACTCTGTTGGATGTTGAGGGTGCTAGCAGCAGCAGTGAGATGAAACCAAGAGTACCCACTATTGCAGTAGAAATTACAAGCAGTCGTCGGCTAACCCTTGAATGGGATGAGATGTTTGCAAGATATGTGATATCATTGAGCAAATTGAAGTTGGAGGAACAATTATGTTTTGCAGCGACAGTGAATATACTGCATATACATAGACTACAAGATGGATTAAATGCATTGGTTAGATATATTGCAGATAATGATCTGAATCAAAATGTAAAAAAAGAGTAAGATCTTTACTATTTTGTTTCTGAAAATAAAAATGTTTTGAAATCGTAAGAAATCCTTTTTCTTCTTAGATATTAATAGGTTACTACTTCTTTCCCTATCAAACTTATTTAGACACTGTACCCCTTGTTACCCACAAACCATTTTAGGCAATCCTTCTCAGTTACCGGTACTTCGTAAACTATAGCTAAAATAAAAATAAAACTACCAGTACTAGGGTCAAAGGGTCGTTTTATTATTGGGTTGGGGGGCCGCGTACCCCCTTAAATTTGTTGCGTTCCCCCAAGAGGGACACGTATCATAGTTTGAGGACCGCTTCTCTTGGGACCAATAAGTGACGATAGGGTGCTCAAAGTAGAAAGAATCTTCATTTTTTGGCTTTGTTAGTTTAGTTTATAATCAGCAGTGGGAGTGTCAGGATTATAAAAATGGACAGATTTGAGAAAAAAAAATCATGCGGAATCTTGTGACTTTGGAAAAATGCTTGAATCTAAACGATCATTTTAAAAAATTATCAATGCAAAAGAAAATAATCTCTCAAAGAATGCTTTAAGATATCATGAAAGATGAGTCTCCATTTTTGGATTATTGAATGAGACTTATGCGTCGCGGACCAAATGTATTCAATTAATTGACATACCAATCGAAATGAACAAAATGATATTGCAGATTTTCTTTTGAACACTACCTAGAAATTCAAGTTCTTCAATGCTGATTTAAGACTCTGTCCAAACTGTTGTTTCAGTCTCTGTTTTGTATGGCAACTACAAATAAGTCGACATTTTAAAAAATCCTGGCCAAACAGGTTTAATTGATTTGAAGTTTGTCGTTACTTGTTTACTCCTCCTCCTCCCTCCCTCTCTCTCTCTCTCTCTCTCTCTCTATCTCTCTCTAGAAGTAAAAAGAACATTCTTTTTTCGACTGCAAGTTAGTTTATTTTTGGTAGGGAGAGAGTTAACGCTGAAAAAATGTTTTACACATGTATGCTATGTTTGTAAACAGTGGGCAGCTGGTCATCCTGTGATAATTGCACTATTGTTGATGATATTTTAAAAAATCCTGTCCAAACAGGTTCAATTGGTTTGAAGTGTGACGTTACGTATTCACTCCTCTCTCTCTCTCTAGAAGTAAAAAAAACATTCCTTTTTTCGATTGCAGATTAGTTTATTTTTGGTAGTGAGAGAGTCAACACTGAAAAATGTTCTACACATGTCCAATATGTTTTTAAACATTGGGCAGCTGGTCATCCTGTGAGAATTGCACTATTGTTGATGACTATGACGAAAAGTGCAAATTACAAAATCCAAGTAAACTGCATAGAGGATATGCAGCACAAATTTAAGAATGTAATTCACGTCTTGTTGCTTGTGACTCTCAAACTAGAGGTTTCCTTTGCTCCAATTATCACTATGATAAACGTGATCAATGGAAAATATTTACCTTGGTATGATAGAAAAAATCTCTAATCGCGATATAGCAATGCATGAAAACCATAGCTTTTGGTTGATCAAGTTTGTGCTTGCATTCGATTTTGAATAATAAATTTCCCTCTTCGCTCGAGGAAATTTTGATGTAGGGTGTATAGAATGAAAATGGTAAGCCCAGAGGATCGAAAAATTAAATGTCCTTTGCTGTTTGGAAGATGCATAGCCAATGACCCGTCTTAACAGTCGACGGACTACTATTAACAATGATAATTCTATCGCTAGTTATCGCTAGTATTGCGAGTTATGAATATGCTCAAGAAAATCCGAAGGTATACGATAAGTTTTTTATTTGGACATGTGCGGATCCAAATTGAATAAATTGATTATTTGATTTATGTTCATGGTGCCAAGTCCAATACAACACTGCCATTGGGGGTAACTTCTCATTAAGTATCAAATTGATTTAGTGAGATTAATGCTATACTCTCAGTCAGTGCCTCAGCAAAGGTAAACTCTAAACGTACAGTGAACGTTCAGACACTACTCATGTCTTGAGTACCAGACAAGTCCTATACAATGATACCATGAGTTTTTGCAAATATTGTATCAGCTATACCATTTTGAAATAGATGTAAATTTCGATCAAGGGATTCCAAGGTCAGTTCATAAAGGGTCCTGTAGGATTTATCAAAGAATAAATTATAGAGCGGAATTCCATTTACTTTACACACAAGAGAAGAGAGCCCAAACATTTCAAATTGATCTGTGGAAATTGTCCTTGGTCCTATAGAACTAGTACTTTTTACAAAAACCAAAGCAAATTTTGAAGGAATTTCACAACTGATAAATGAAGAGCCGGTGTAGGTACGTGAACCCATGGCAATATGTCATTGTTTTGGGATTGTGTGCGAAACGAACAGTTTTATATTATTTCCACTGGCTGTTAAAATTTTCAATTGCCAAAGGAAATAAACTCATGACCTGTTGTTTTCGTAAATGAAGTATTGCAAAAGTAAGAGAGATTGTCGCGTCAAGGGCTATAGCAAGTACCTTTCGCCAAAAAATTGGACGGGGCAAGTATTAACTTTGTGTCAATCTTAACATTGGGATGAAACCATTTGGGTGTATTAAATATTTCATAATTTATTTTCACCACTATGTGTAAATCACTAGTAGTCGCCTCTCTAAGTGTATCGGTAGTGTCAAGGTCCATTTTATTTTCATTTCCAATGGCCAAGCCCCTTAATTTCTTAGAGGACTTTGGAGTCATCAGCATGAATTGTATGGAACTCTAATAGTTTGAACGATTGTTGCTAGTGCTCACCAATGTTAAATTTATGCAGACATTGATTTGTCTAAGCAAATTGTGTAGTACACAATTTTCAAATGATAAACCCTCGACAGCAATTGGTTTTTCATCGTTAGATTTTTTTACTGTCACCTGTAAATCTATAAATGTGAAAGGTCAATCTACGAAATAGTTTTCACTGTAATAAATTTAATAGTGAACGTTTTCAAAGAACATTATTGCGGATAGAATTGTTCATAGTAACCATGTTTTGTACTCATATAAACATTTTTTTGCATTGAAATGATTAGGTGAATGAGGGGTGGGACCTTTTGTGTGGTAAATTTACCATTTCTGTCTGGGAAAAGGAATCTTTTTTCGATCTAACATTTTTTGTCTCTTGATTTCTTTTTCTTCTTTGACAAGAGTGATATATTTCCCTTCTGACCTGAGTAGAGACTGATGAGTGGTGTAGTGTTTCCTAACATATTTAAAACTTTTTTGCTTTGTCGTGATTTCAATCACTATCCGAGAAATCACGCACTGGACCTGAGATTTTCGTAAACACTTCCTTTAAAATCCCTCCCAGAGCCCTAATCGTGTAGTATATAGGACGCAAAATCAGCGGTAACCGGAGCAATATTTTCTTAGCCAGGGGTAGTGCAGAGCGAAAAAACTTATCAAACTAATTGCCAACACCATAACCCAGCACTGACGAACGACCTTTTATAATAGTCAAATTCCATAACCCAATTGTTTTGGTCTAAAAGTAGCAACATACCAATCAATATCAGGAAAAACAAATTTATTTTGTCTATTAACCATATCGTTGTTGAATGGGACAAAAATGACATGCAAGCAGAGCCAATTTTTTGTTGTTGCTAAAGGATAACCTAATTCACTTCTTAATGTTAACTGGCATAATTTCAAATATGAAGTGTTTAAAGAAACATATGGAAGGTGCTACATTGAGTGGTGAATGTGATCGTGGGAGGTTTTTCATTCAAAAACACGTAGGAGGAGAACATTGTTATTACCAATTATCGATGTCACAACAATGAATGCATAAAGAAATAATCAACTGTCCGAGAAGAAACCGGGTGGATAACCAACAAAAACAACATGTTCCATCCCACTGGTGGTTTCAGTACTTTTATCAATAATTATATTCTGTTTAATACCAGGAACATCTCTCAAGTTATCGTTAAGATTAATATTTTCCTTTTCAATGGAGGAGCTAATGCAAATCTTTCCGTGTTCCATTGAATAGTTAAAATAGATCGCACCATTCTTATGAGCGGAGATTCTTCTATTGATTGTATGACACAAAACATTCATATTAGCAAAATTCCTTGTATGCTAGTTTGAAAAATAGGTATTCACCAGAATTCAGTGATTCCATCCATTCTTCGGTAAAGACTGGCCAATCATCTGGCCTTACTCTTATGTAATATGCACGATCGCTTCTCAGGATATCGTATTTATTTTTGAGAATACAATCCACAGAACCAACTTCATACTTTCCATTTGATCAGATGGCGGGGGAGAGTTTTGTCCAAAAAGCACTTGTTTTATTCAAATCTTTGGAGAGTGGGTCAGAGACACTAGAAATGAATGTGACATAGAAATCATTGGGCATTATGAGCGTCTTCAGCGGGAATCCAAAAATCAAAATCAGAGTTTATCCTTGCCAACGAACAAGCAACTGTCTCTTGTCACTGTGAGTTCGACACTTTAATATCTTTTAAATCTGGTTGATTCCATTGTTTTTAGTTTTTTTAATTCATTGTCATAAAAGACACCGAGAATCTCTTCATCTTTCACATCACGCAGACGATAAGTTACGGGTTCAGCGTCTAAGGCTCTATACACTTTAAAAAACTCAGTGGATCATAAGTAATTTACTTTTTCAATAGCATTGGTAGTTCAATTGATTCAGACTGTATCACCAACATTGAATTTCTTCTTTTCACTTGAATTTCAGTTGAACATGGTTTAAGAAGAATTTCAAGTGTATGAAGACCTCCTCGATGAACTTCCAGATGACTAAGTTTGGACAGTGATCAATGAGGACGCTGATTAGAAATCAGCAAAATTTTATCTAAACTAAGAATAAAACTAGTAGTATTTTACAAAATACAATATCTCGAGGATAAAAGTCAATAGCTCTTATCAAACGTTCAAACATTCAGCCAGTGCGGCCTTTACTGGACTATGACTATGATAGACCAGTGCATTATATTGCAATAAAACTTTTTTTTACGTGTGGATTAGCAAATTCACTACCTCTATCTCTTTGAATTTTTCTATAGCGATCCTGTTCAAGGATGGATTTAGCAACTTCAGTCCCTCTCTTTGACTGCAATGGAACGGCATATGCATTTCGACTAAAAACACTGATTGCAAGTAAAATGCAATCATTAAATGTTTCAAAGCTTGAGCCATTTTGCACGTAAACACGTAGTGAAGTGAAGTTAGCATTTTGCATAATGCACCAAATTTGAGACGTCTTCACTCGGCAGTTTTGAATGACAAATCATCCTCGGCACTTGGTATGCTAGTATTTTTTGAAAATGATTTAAAATCACTTTTTGATATTTGACTATATTCCTCTAATCGATTTAAAATATATTTATCGGCAATAAGACTTTTGGGGAAATTGGATGAGCTTCAAACTTTAGGCAAATGACAGTCAAATAATGTAAGTCTCTTACGATTTACTATCAAATGAATTAGATTGTAGGTGTTGCCGTGAATTGTAACATGATTCTTTTTACCGTTTATTTGTACATGTTCACTTTCAGCTAGATAGGTCAAGATTCTTTTACATTGCTCACTATAAGACTGAGGTAACAGGTCTACAGCACTTTTCAAAACTTTAGACACTGACGAATCTTCTTCTTGGTTTGGTGGTGTCGAAGTTTCCAAATTTTGATGAGGATCGCAATCAATGACATTTACTTTTAGTGGTTTTTCTCGGTAGTGTTTATGCCTGTAGTGTTTATCCACTCGTCGAAAGGAATCTTGAAGCAAAAGTAATTTTTTATCGTTGGCAATTGTCTCATTGTTAATAAATTTTCTAGGATTGTCCTCAAAATGATCTTTTGGTGGAAGGGCGAGTTCTATTGGTATCAGCCTGAAGGGTTTAGTCATTTTTCAGAGAATGCTGTTTACAAGTGCAACAATTATCAGCAGCACAAGTGTAAATAACCTACCCTCCGCTTGAAGAATATGTTTTCTTGTAAAATCCTTTCCTTTGTTTTTGGATGCTAGGACACATACAAGCGAACGATATTGCATTAGCTGCTGCTTAAAACTTCTGTCAGTTCAACATTGCCTTCAGTTAAATTTCAACAAAGTTCTGATAAGAGATTAGTGAATTCTTTGTCAACACCATATTTGAAACGGTCTTCCTAGGTCACGGTTTTTAATTACCGAGGACGGTAAATAAATGCCTGTTTTTACATAGTTTTTTCAGTGTCATGATGGCAACTAATGACCTTTTTTACTGTTCACTTGTAGATATATGGTAATTTCATTGTCAAACATATCGGTGACTACACGTAAATCCTCGGGTATGTCTTAATTGAGATCTAATAGAATATAACCATTGGGTTTATTCACAGCCTGATTGTATGCCGAGATTAGGAGTTTAGGTTCATACTTGTTTGTTTAAAGTTATGAGGGAATTTTAATTACAAACAACCCCATAGATGATATAGTAAGCAAAGTTCAAAGCAAGTGTTCTCTTACATTTGTTCTTATGAATGAGATTGTGGAAAACTTCGGCGACAGAAATTTTTTAATGATGAGATTGGACCGTGATTAAATTGTAGCATCTCCTGAGACCATTCTTCAATTTATACAGCTAAATCATGAACAATAAACCACGAGCTTGGTTTAATAATATTAAAAACATCAAGCCCTCGCATGAATTTTGTGTCTCGTGCAATAGTCTTTATTTTATCATAAAACTCGGTTCACACGCTGTAGCAATAATAGATATTTTTCGGATTTTTTTACAGTTATTTTTTTACGATTTTAAATTATTTTCGTTAAAAGTGACGTTTTGCCAGATATGGATGTCGCGTAAAGAAACGATCTGAAGAGTGTTTTTAATTGATACATATTACTCTTCTTACTTCAAAAATACCACTAACTGTAAAATAACTCAATCTGTTTAATAAATAATAATTCTCTATGTTCAAAACAAAAAAGAATAAATACATGTTTTCTTTATTGACAATAAATGGATTACGAAAAATTTGACAGAAACTTGAATATCACTTTACTTACATAAGATATACACTGGGGGAAAACAATATATTTACAAAAAATTAAAAATTGGTGGAAAACAACATATTTAAAAAAAAAATATTAACTTGAAAAAACATTAAAAACACTTAGGCATGCAGAACCACTATGGCGGTGCGGCCACTACGATGGCCAGATCCCCCCAGAGGGCGTGGTGGCCACTGCGGTGTCAAAAAGCCATCCCCAGGCGGGAAGCAGGACAGGGGGGATGCATCTAAATAATAGTATATTATTAAACACTTTCTGTTTAAAAAAAATTGCCTTGCGCACACACGGAATAAACATATAAAATTACTACAAAAAACACTACAAAAAAGGATTGAAATACAAGAATAACACTGCTGAGATGGTGACTGACAAAATACTGTTGGGATGCAAAAAACGGACCCTCTTCTCGCCAACTATTGAATTTTCTCCAGACTGAGAAGGTGTCTGTATTTTACAAATTCATCTTGGTTCAAAGTAAGGTAATGTCCATGGGTTAGTACCTTCACAATGTCCGCACACACATATACTTATTCCAATATGGCTGACATGATATTTTTTCTATTCTAACCGTGTTGTTTTTGAATTTTAAAGTGTGAATCGAAACGAATTTCGCTCTTGGGACTAGCCTATTTTCTACACAGTTTCTATAAGCACTTCATGTCGAAATTGTCAAAATGTCGAAATTCTCCTTCACATAGTGTTTAGGCACCCCCTTACAGACTTTTATGATTTCCTATCGTGAATTTGCACACAGTCCATCTTCGGACCTGCAAGCACACCGTGGGAAATCTAGTCGCTCTTCGTTTCGGATTAAAAAGTTATTTTGAGCTTGGCACTTTACTAACTCCGAGTAAATGGAGTCGTCCCAATTGTTAAAGTCCATTTGAGAGCTTTTTCATTGCAACAGGAACATATTGGAGTCTATGGTCGTGAACGATGTAAATTTCGGATCGGCAATGATTCGAGTACATTCTTTTAGGTTAGTTACGACGTCACAAGGACTCCTATGGCCCACACTCTCGCATATGTTACCGAAGACTGAATTTGAAATAAGTTTAATGATCTCTCTTTCAACCTGCTATAGTTGCTTCAGAATGTTTACTGACAAAGGTATCAATAAATGTCTTCATGTAAAGCTTTTGATCAAACAGGAGGGCTCTATGAATCCTTGGAATCTTGATATCGTTGGCTAGCGTCCAAAGCAAAAGATTGCGATTTACAACAATATTCTTTTCCGGATGATATTGACTAAGTAAGTCCTTAGACACCGATTTGTGTATGCACGGTAAAACAAGATCCTTTACCGAGTCATGAACTTCCACTTGTATTTTATCATCAATTTCGAGAAAAAATCCCTCTAGCCCACTTTTCTCGACAATGGAAACGTCGGGGAATTTTTGGTCACGAGGATTGTTAATCCATTTGTAATTTACACGCGGCAAAGAGTTGTGAGACATTCCTGACGGATTAAGGAGTTCATACCTAGAAAAACTGCGTCCAACTTTTCACCGGTGCGTTGTCTAGTCGGGTCAGTTTCCGGGATACGATCTCCACGAAAAATATACCCTTCCCTCATGAACTCTAGAAATTATTGCTGATCCACGTCGGTAATCCGACCTATAGTTTTCTTACCTATTTTGATGATCAAATGCATCACCAGATGATGAGTTGAAAAATAATACCCCAAATCCAACCAAAAATCGTCATAGATTTTATCCGTGTTTTTATATACAATATCCAATAATGTCAATGCATCACTTGCCATGTAAATTTTACAATAATCCTCCCCATTTTACCCCCTTCCTTGGCTCAAAATTTTTTTTTTAGCAAATTCATAGTCAGTAGTGGTTCATTGACGATCGTGAAGTGAATCATAAAATGCTTCGATGGGCGGAAATGTTTCCTTACGACGCCTCGAGGTCGAGCTGTAGTACTATACAGATATATGCCCTTAAACGTTAATAAATCATACATTTCTTCATCTGGAAAGCGCTGTTTAAGAAGAGAAAAACTATTAAAATCGTCGCTTTTCTGTGCTTGAATTAATTGACTTATTGATTTGGGGAAAAAAAATATAGAACTCTAAAAACGGATTTTATTCAAGCAAGTATAACCATTACACACTGTTTTCCATTTCAAATGAGAGACTATCAGCTTCTCAGATGATTTGGGTATGATATTATAAGAAAAAGAACCATCTACCTATGTGCCATCTGAATTTCACCTTTCTGCAAACTTGCCAACACTAGTAACATGAATTTCAAATCATACTTTGAATTTTGTATGTAAACCGGTAGAAAGTAATCTTGCGTTTAAGTAAACGTTTAAATTACAAAATTTATGGGCTAGGCCACAAAATTATTATACCCTGATAAAATTGAATTGCTTAGATAGTTATGATCTCGGACTGACATTCCCTCGCCAATACCCTCAACAAATTTTTCCTTGCAAACCAAATACAACCTCTTATCCTTAACGGCAACTCGTCCTATGGTGATGAACTTATTAGATAACTTGTATTGCCGAGCAGTGAAACTGACTTATTTTCTGTTTCAATAAGTGCAATCATGACTGTGCCAATTTAATCTTGCCGATCCAATGTCTAGAAATCCTCTAGCAATTACATGGTATTACTAGAGTCTCTCTCTTCTTGTGCAAAAGAGACCGTAATGGCCTAATGGTCTTTAGCACGAATCAATTTCGATGGATCCTACGCGTCCGTGCGTTTGGCATCGATATCTAACGCCACCCTTGTCACTTTGTAAGAGTAAACTCAGAAAGTTATTGAACGGCATGATTACATTGTCACCCAGAACCTTGCCCACAGACTGGTACCCATGCCACTTACAATGTCTCAAGTGATGTTTTAATTTTAATTCTGTATGGAATCTAGAGAGACATTGAACAATAAAAGCAAGCAGCCCGATAAGATCTTTTCCCCTCACTTAAAACCCCACTAACATCTGTAATAGGAAAAAATCTCCTATGGAATTTGGCTCACTAGCAGGCTCGTAAAAAAGCCATACCCAGTATTTCACCGATTCAATGTACGGAGCCCTCACTGGATATATTACACCCTTTTTATCTTTTATGTTCACCGCCTCAAATTCTGTATCATAGTTCAACACTGTAACACCAATCTTTAATTTCACATTAGACCTCTCAAAAATAGCTATCTTTAAGTGTTACAAGGTATTGTCCATTTAAATAGTTGAAATCTTATTTAGACAACTCTGTCCCTGCCTAGGCCTAATAAGTGAAAAATCTAATCAATATGTCTCTTTGAAATCACCGAAAAGGTTGTTTTTTTTTACTGTGATAAGGAATGCATTTTTAAAGCACCATAACCCTGTGTCGAAACGAATGTGTTGTACATCCTTAAGCCCATTTAAGTCTGAATTATATTTTATACAACCCTCCCGCCTCTTAAAACAAAATCCTTTTTAAACTTACCCCCTTTAATACCTAATTTTCAAAAAATAATTCTACTGAACCATTCTATTTTCATTATAAAAATCCACTTTACTTAAAATACGGCCCACCCAATCCGAAAATAAACTCCCAAAAGTATGTAGGTCTGGGTGAACTGTTTGTAAATGAGTTTGCATATAATGTAAATACACTTCACCCCATTCCTCATTTAAATAATAACAATGCACAATTGATGCTTTAGTAATAACCCTACCTCCCCCTCCCAAAATGGTTATTCAAGGAGGGATCAAATCTTGCCCACGTATGAGCGTATTATGTCAACTGGATCCATGAAAATACTACCCTTCCCCCCAAAATAAAGTTGAATGGATTCCAAAACTCAGCTCTAAAGACGTAAACAATGCTAAAAACAGAATTTCATACATGAAATTCAGGCAATATAGGAGGTAAACCACAACCAGTTTTTCCTACTCCCCCCCGGTCCACCTCCCCATTTTCACTGTGAGTGCTGATTGGGTGAGTGATCTCTGGTCTTCTGACACTCTTTCGAGTATGTTAAGTGATAAGTCGTCTTGCAGCCAGTCCAAAAATTCGGTATCAAGACCTAGATCAGCCACAAAACTGTCTAGGTCAAAATTAGGGAGAGCTACACTATTTGGGTTTACCCCCTCAAAAACAAGTTCACCCCTCCCGTATACTACCTCTAGGACCATGCTGATACAGAGAAAATCGTTAAATTTTGTTGGTGTTGATCATATTGGTGTCTCTGTGTCACCAACAAGATTGTTGGCACCTTGAAATGGCGAAAATATCGCTAGTCAAACCTAAAAACTATAACAACTTATTTTCTCTTAGAAACAATAATGACTTTAACCTGTTTGAAAAATGTATCATTAACTTGTAAAAAGATAAATTATTAACCTGTAAAAAGTTTATATTATCAAGCTGTAATTTTTTCAGGGCCAAACCTCCTACCAGAACCATCGAACATGGCCCCCAACAGTATCAGTTATTAGCTTGAAAAAAACCCGTAACTCTATTTTAACGGCCAGGGCCATCAAACCCTCCTCTCTCTCCCAGAACTATTGAATAAGGTCCCAACATCCTGGTTATTTTCCCTTTGAAATGTTTCGGTTTTATCTTGAACAGGAATATATCATTTTAGCAGTGATGAAAAACCTGTTCTATTTTTGAGGACCAGGGTGGCATCAACACCCCCCCCCGCCCTTTCCAGAACTATCGAACAAGATTTTCAACCTCCTGTTTGTTTCCCTTCTTTGAAAAGGTACTGTTTTATTAAGGGGAAAAAGACAACTAAGTCTTGGTCTGCTCCCTTTCGTTTTGAAAATAGCAAGGGGAAATTTCGTTATGAGTCTCAATAACTATGATTTTACTTACGGCAGGTGCGGTATTAATACTGTTTGTTTGCGTGGTGCTCGGTCCCTGACCAAACTAATCTTCAAATAATATATCCAGTCAATCTGGTTTGTATTTGCATTCCCGTTCTGTCGATATTTCAGCTGTAACCTGGAAAAGGAATAAAAGTTATTTTCTTTTTGAAGACAATTATGATTTTCACCTGTGAAAAGAATACATCGTTAGCCTGTATCATTTGGTGGGCCAGGGCATTCAAAATTCCCATAACATCCTTGAGTTGACGAAAATATCAATAGGTGAACCTAAAAAAATACAATTAAAACCTTATTTTCCTTTTTTGAACTGGTCCAATTAACCCGGAAAAGATTATATTATTTTATTATGTTGAAAAATCTATAACTATATTTTTTGGCCCCCAACAAGGCTTTTTGAAGACAATTATGATATTCACCTGTGAAAAGAACACATCATTAGCCTGTATCATTTGGTGGGTCAGGGCATTCAAAATTCCCATAACATCCTTGAGTTGGCGGAAATATCACTAGGTGAACCTAAAAAAAATATAATTTATACCTTATTTTCCTTTTTTGAAATGGTCCAATTAACCCGAAAAAGATTATATTATTTCATTATGTTGAAAAATCTATAACTCTATTTTTTGGCCCCCAACAAGGCCCTCAATAGCTCAGTTATTTTTCTTTTTATTAAACTGAATATATTCACCATGCTGAAAAAACATAAAAAAAAACTTTTTATAGGTATAATTCGTGATTGTTGGAATAAAATAATTGCGTAATTTTGGATGATAATATACCGATTTTACATAAGAGAGGACTGACATTAGTTATGTCATCTTGTAAGGGGAGGGGGCAGAAAAGACCCCATATCTTTGCCTTACAAGGGGAGTGCAGGAGGTCCCACATCTTTGCTTTGTATGATTACATCATCGAATACCCTCAGCTTGTTTCTAAGAGGAAGCCCTTGTTGGTCTATATTATCCTGAAATAAAGATAAAATTGTTTTAATTTTACAAAAATTGATCTCTAAAACAATAATTTCAAAAAGTATTGCATCTGCCTTGAATTTGAATCGTATAACATAACTCATCCCTATTACCTCCCATCCCGTCTCAACGGGCCTACTCATAGCCAAAAATACAGGATTGATATAAGTCTATGGCAGCAAAATGATGTGTAAGCCCTTTTGCTTACACCATGTAAGGGGGACGGGGGCTTTACACTATACTAGGAATCATTATTATAATCAAAAAGACACTTCTTTAGCTATATGTATTTATGATTGAACAAAAACACTCTCCACCCATCCATTACCCCATATATTAGATACTTTTACGTAAACATTTGACTTTAGAGGTAAAACGTATTTGGCTGAAATGTATCAATTCAAAATGAGAAAATTCTCAAAACACTCAATTATTAATGGTGTGCGTGGTCAATCTCATACCTGTCGGAAAATGCACTCTAGATTCACGGATGTCAATTAAAGCATCTGCTTACCCATCCGTGAGAATAAGCATCGATTGGAATTTCTTCAATGCGCTTTAAAATAGGGGACAAATTTACGATAAACTGTATTTAGCTATGATAAGATAGAATTATTATACCCCCCCCCATAAATCTTTTTATGGGGGGAGGGGTTAGGTTTTAGCTTTTATTTTCATATACAAAATCCTATCACCTTCAATCTAAGCATACTCAGCTTTTTTTTGGGGGGGGGGGACTTACCTTAATCCCTTACTGTACTTGGAACCTTACCTGTAGGTATGTTCGGATAATATCCTTTTTAAAGTTTCTTCTTTCACTGTTTATTTTGAATGCCAAACTGATGATTCACCATGCTTGTATGCAAATTTGAAACTCTAATGGAACAATGGAACTACCCGGTCCTTTACCCAGTAAGAGCATAAACAAACTCTTGAATAGGCCATGTAACGGGAAATATCCGGTGTTTGCATTTGCTACAAATGGGTTTGGATCAAAACCAGCTCTTGTCTATACCACATAACGGTGAAAGCCTTTGTTGTTGGAAATAGTAAAAATATCTGGCCCATAGGAAATACATATTCAGAAGCAAAAGAAACTCTTGTCTAAACCACATAAGGGGAAACCCTTTGTTGTCGGGTTACAAAGGATTCTTGGACAAAAACATGTGTTGTGTAATAGGGAGAGGGGGAAACCTTTGTTGCTTGAAACACTAAAAATATCTGGCCCGTAGTAAGTCTTACATTTTTGGAAGCAAAAGAAACCCCTGTGAAAGCCCTAGCAAAAAAAAGTGGCGTTGACATAGAAAATTACGTCATCTATACAAGTAAACATTAGAGTAACGTCTTGGGGGGAGGGTGTACTAAGATCTTTTTTACATCCTGGGGTTCCTCAGAAATGTCCTGAGGGTTTTTTCGATCGGAGCCCGTAGGTTTAAACATTTAAATACGCCAAAGTAAACAAGAAAATCTCCAGACTATTACATAACAGCCATATATATGTAAACAATAGCCCCTACGTCTTGGAAAATTTCTTTAGGGAAGGCTATTGTAGGTTGGCTGCAGGTACCATCCAGTAGCTTCAAATAAGTGCCGGTGCCGGGATTTGAATGGATATGGGCATTGCTGTATTCACGGATAGCACACTACTCACAGAATAATTCTTCAAGTTCTAATGTAGCTCTTTACTTTCATTAAAACGAAATTGTAGTTTTAGTTAATTTCTCTTTATTCTCAATAGCATACATTGGGTTACCCTAAATGTGATGTAAGTAAGTAAGTAAGTTTATTTGTAACCCGCAATATAAAATAAATGCGGAGTAAAAAAAAATAATAATATTATCCACAAGGATATAATAAGAAAAACCCAACATAAATAATTTAACAATATCCATAGGATCACTAATCTGGAAAAAAATATGTGAGGGGGTCACTGGCACATATTTTCCTTGGAGTATTGGTCCTCAGATCCTTAGCGATGTTGTCAAGCAGCACTAGAGCGTTGATAAGTCCAAAATGAGAAATAATCTAGTGATTTCTGTACCACATTGGCAAATGTAGCGAAAATTTACAATATTTAAAATATGAAGACGGTCTTTTTTGCGCATTAGAGGCTTCAAACCGGAAAGAAAAAGAATTGCAGGAGAACAAAAACTATGGTAAAGTTTACATAAGCCGCGGCGGCTGTACCTCCCTCTATTAGGCGAGATTTTACCTTGTTAGAATCGAATGCACTGCAGAGCACTAGCCACTAGAGACGAGCATGTAGTCGAAAGTTTATCAGAAAAGGCAATCCCAAGCCATTTCAACTTTGAGACACATTTCAGTAGCATTGTACCCCCATGTAAAAAAGGAGTAGGGTTAGAACTATTAAAACATATGAACTCGCATTTTGAAGCATTTACAGAAAGCCCAATCATACTCAAAGCATTAATCGGAACATTTAGGTTCTTTGTGAGGCCTGACCCAGTATGACCAACTAGCAGAACATCATCAGCATAGACAATGTGACTAACAGCAGTATTTTCTAAAAACACAGTGGGAGACAGCATTCGCAAATAGTCCGCAAGCACAGTTTTAAAAATATATGGAGACAGCACACCACCTTGCCTGACTCCTTTCTTTACTGAGATAGGCTGAGATATTTCAGACATCAATTTTAAGCGAACCAACGAATTGAAATACCAAAATTGTAGAACTTTTACTCAGGAAGAATTAACTCCTGCTTTAACTAAGTAGCGAAGTGCTTGCAAATGTACAACGTTGTAAGAAAGCGCCCAAGATATCAACCGAGAAAAAATAAAGTGGGCTTTTTTGCATTTTTGCAGAGACGAGCAACTGACCAAGTATATGTTGGGCTTGAAAACAACCAAAACCGGCTCTGAACCCAACTTAATAATAAAAAAACTCACATTTAGTCAAAACTTCAGGCAATATAACATACTCGAACAGCTTGCTGATGAAACAGGAAACTGTAATTGGTCGATAACTGAATAACTGATCTGCGACCTTTCCCCTTTTTAGAATTGATGTTACAATTCCCGAAAGAAAACTATCTGGAATTAACGACTGGGCTAAACAAATCTGGAATAGGAGCTGAATGTCTGTTAACAATAATGAACACTTAACGGTGAAGTGATTGTAACACATACTATCCATATCAGGAGCACTTGATTTCTTAACATTCTTAAAAGCCCGATAGATATTACCACTAGATATTGATAATATATGGACTTGCAAAAGAACTAAAGGAACAGTATTATGCAATAAGGAAGAAAACAAGGACTGGATAGAATGATTAAATGTAGAAAAAACACGAGTAAAATGAGCAACAAAATCACTGATTTCGATAATCGAATCGGTAGCAGGCACACACTTGCTGCTATTTATTATATTGGAACATGACTTCCAATCCGAGGGGCCGTCCGAAGCATTCAGGTGGGCTTGACGCAAAGAAAATCTAAACTGACGTTTCAAATTTTGCTTCATTTTAAATACTTCACCAGACTTGGGCTGATCACAAGTAATCCAAAGGCGAAGCCAAAACTTCACGCGTTGTTTAGCTTTTATCACTTCTGGGCCAAAATTCCATAACGGTTTTCTGGTGCCAATTCTAACACGTTCAACAGGACCTGAAACTGAAGCAGCTGACTTCAAACAATGCACGATCTGGTAATATTAACAATTTAAATCAATCTTACCTATCGGTGACTTTACAGAGGTTTGTAAAAGGTGAAAAGGCACTTTCAGGCTTGATAATAACGAGCAAAGAACATACAAATAATCTTCAGGATTTACTCGTTTCCAATTTGGTTTATCAAACCATTTATTTTGGTAAGAAAAACGGTTATAAACCAGTAGAGCAGGCGACTCAATTTCACAAGTTAAAGGCAAGTGATCATCGTCAATTTTATCATCCAAAACAATGACAGGAGGAACCACAAGAGATCCCCTTGAAAATATAATATGAGTAGAATGTATCTATGGAATTCCATAGAAGCTATACACTTTTTCAAAGAGAGTGAGTATCCTCTCATACCTATACTTCCTTGGTACCTTTCCAAACAAAGTGATTAAAAAAACATGTCTTTAGCAACTTCGTTCATCATGCTAGTGTATAAGGTTTGAAAACTACGCCTTAGGCAGTGAAGTTTGACGTGCACATTGCAAAAAGCGAGCAAACTTTTTATACCTATAAAGTGAACAAACACGTTTTGTGAGTATAATTGAGATTATATAACGCAACCAGATGGGTTTTTGAAGCTTTTTCAGCATAACTTGTTTTATTTTTTTCCTTGTATTTTTAAGTCGAAAACTAGAAATTGTCAAATTGCGTATTTAGGAATGATTTTGTAGGAAAAGCTGTCTATCACCCATGCATTATCCCCTGTTCTATTTCTTTGAAGTATGTGCTATCAAGAGTGGTTTCTAATTTTTCGGACAATTGCCTTTAGTCAAGACTAGTTTGTTAGGAATGTTTCGGTATATAGCATTTGTGAATTGGATCGTATGAAGGTGGAGAAAAAAAGGGTATAGCATTTGCGACTTGGACTATACGAACGATATTAATTGAATAATAGGGGAAAAAAAGAGCTAGATAACATTTGCGAATTGGATACAGCTAAATCGTAGTAAGTAAGTAACAAGCTCTTTCTTGAATTCACCTCGTGGATACACAATACAGACATCTCACTCAAGAAGTTATGAAAAAGTTGTAAGTAAGTAACAAACTCTTTCCTGAATTCTCCTCCTGAAAAGGGTTTTTGGGGAGATGGGGTGATGACAGAAGCATGTCTTAGAGTAGCTATAGTTCTGTACTGTGGCACGAATTGCTTGTGAAAAACCCAAATGAATGACTTGAAATACAATTTTTAACAAGAAATGTCTGAAAAGTGTTTTTGGGGAGATCGGGTGATGACAGAGTGGATGTCTTAGACTAGTTATAGTGCTGTACTCTGGCATGAATTACTTTCGAAAACCCGGATGAATTACTTGAAAATAAAGTTTTAACAAGAAATGTCTGAAAAGTGTTTTTGGGGAGATGGGGTGATGATAGAAGCGTGTCTTAGAGTAGTTATAGTTCTGTACTGTGGCACGAATTGCTTGTGAAAAACCCAAATGAATGACTTGAAAATAAAGTTTTAACAAGAAATGTCTTAAAAGTGTTTTTGGGGAGATGGGGCGATGACAGAAGCGTGTCTTAGAGTATTTATAGTTCTGTACTGTGTTACGAATTGCTTGTGAAAAACCCAAATGAATGACTTGAAATAAAATTTGTAACGAGAAATTTCTGAAAATTGTTTTTGGGGGGATGGGGCGATGAAAGAGTGGATGTCTTAGACTAGTGATAGTGCTGTACTGTGGCACGAATTGCTTGCGGAAAACCCAAATGAATGAAATGAAATAAAATTGTTAACAAGAAATGTCTGAAAAGTGTTTTGGAGAGATGGGACGATGACAGAGTGGATGTCTTAGACTAGTTATAGTGCTGTTCTCTGGCATGAATTGATTTCGAAAACCCGGATGAATTACTTGAAAATAAAGTTTTAACAAGAAATATCTGAAAAGTGTTTTTGGGGAGATGGGGCGATGACAGAAGCGTTTCTTAGAGTAGTCATAGTTCTGTACTGTGACTTGAATTGCTTCTGAAAAACCCAAATGAATGACTTGAAAGAAAATTTTTAATGAGAAATGTCTGAAAATTGTTTTTGGGGAGATGGGGCGATGACAGAGTGGATGTCATAGACTAGTTATAGTGCTGTACTGCGGAACGAATTGGTTGCGAAAAACCCAAATGAATGACTTGAAATAAAAATTTTAACGAGAAATGTCTGAAAAGTGTTTTTGGGGAGATGGGGCGATGACACAAGCGTGTCTTAAAGTAGTTATAGTGCTGTACTGTGGCAAAAATTGCTTGTGAAAAAACCAAATGAATGACTTGAAAAAAAAACTTAACGAGAAATGTCTGAAAAGTGTTTTTTGGGAGATGGGGCGATGACAGAAGCGTATCTTAGAGTAGCTATAGTGCTGTGCTGTTGCAAGAATTGCTGGCGAAAAACCCAAATGAATGACTTGAAATAAAATTTTTAACAAGAAATGTCTGAAAAGTGTTTTTGGGGAGATGGGATGATGACGGAGTGGATGTCTTAGACTAGTTATAATGCTGTACTGTGGCAGGAATTGCTTGCGAAAAAACCCAAATGAATGACTTGAAATAAAAATTTTAACGAGAAATGTCTGAAAAGTGTTTTTGGGGAGATGGGCCGATGACACAAGCGTGTCTTAGAGTAGTTAAAGTGCTGTACTGTGGCATGAATTGCTTGTGAAAAACCCAAATGAATGACTTGAAAAAAAAAGAATTTAACGAGAAATGTCTGAAAAGTGTTTTTGGGGGGATGGGGCGATGACAATAGCGTGTCTTAGAGTAGTTATAATGCTGTGCTGTGGCAGGAATTGCTTGCGAAAAATCCAAATGAATGACTTGAAATAAAATTTTTAACAAGAAATGTCTGCAAACTGTTTTTTGGGCGATGGGGGGGGGTGAAAGAGTGGATGTCTTAGACTAGTGATAGTGCCATACTGTGGCACGAATTGCTTGCGAAAAAACCAAATGAATGACTTGAAAAAAAATTAACGAGAAATCTCTGAAAATTGTTTTTGGGGAGATGGGGCGATGACAGAAGCGTGTCTTAGAGTAGTTATAGTGCTGTGCTGTGGCACGAATTGCTTGTGAAAAACCCAAATGAATGACTTGAAATAAAATTTTTAGCGAGAAATGTCTGAAAATTGTTTTTTGGGGGATGGGGAGATGACAGAGTGGATGTTTTAAACTAGTTATAGTGCTGCACTGTGGCACGAATCGCTTGCGAAAAACCCAAATGAATGACTGGAAATAAAAATTTTAACGAGAAATGTCTGAAAAGTGTTTTTGGGGAGATGGGGCGATAACACAAGCGTGTCTTAGAGTAGTTATAGCGCTGTTCTGTGGCACGAATTGCTTGTGAAAAACCCAAATGAATGACTTGAAAAAAAAAATTAACGAGAAATGTCTGAAAAGTGTTTTTGGGGAGATGGGGCGATGACAGAAGCGTGTCTTAGAGTAGTTATAGTGCTGTGCTGTGGCAGGAATTGCTTTCGAAAAACCCAAATGAATGACTTGAAATAAAATTTTTAACTAGAAATGTCTGAAAAGTGTTTTTGGGGAGATGTGGCGATGACAGAGTGGATGTGTTTAGTTATAGTGCTGTATTCTGGCATGAATTGCTTTTGAAAACGCAAATGAATGACTTGAAAATAAAGTTTTAACAAGAAATGTCTGAAAAGTGTTTTGGGGAGATGGGGCGATGACAGAAGCGTGTCTTAGAGTAGTTATAGTGCTGTGCTGTTGAAGGAATTGCTGGCGAAAAACCCAAATTAATGACTTGAAATAAAATTTTTAACGAGAAATGTCTGAAAATTGTTTTTGGGGAGATGGGGTGATGACGGAGTGGATGTCTTAGACTAGTTATAGTGCTGTAGGGTGACACGAATTGCTTGCTAAAAAACCAAAAGAATGACTTGAAATAAAAATTTTAACGAGAAATGTCTGAAGTGTTTTTGGGGAGATGGGGCGATGACACAAGCGTGTCTTAGTGTAGTTATAGTGCTGTACTGTGGCATGAATTGCTTGTGAAAAACCCAAATGAATGACTTGAAAAAAAAGAATTTAACGAGAAATGTCTGAAAAGTGTTTTTGGGGGGATGGGGCAATGACAGAAGCGTGTCTTAGAGTAGTTATAGTGCTGTGCTGTGGCAGGAATTGCTTGCGAAAAACCCAAATGAATGACTTGAAATAAAATTTTTAACAAGAAATGTCTGAAAAGTGTTTTTGGGGAGATGGGGTGATGACAGAGTGGATGTCTTAGACTAGTTATAGTGCTGTACTCTGGCATGAATGCTTTCGAAAACCCAAATGAATGACTTGAAAATAAAGTTTTAACAAGAAATGTCTGAAAATTGTTTTTGGTGAGATGGGGGGGGGGTGACAGAGTGGATGTCTTAGGTAAGTTATAGTGCTGTACTATGGCACGAATTGCTTGCGAAAAACCCAAATGAATGACTTGAAACAAAAATTTTAACGAGAAATGTCTGAAAAGTGTTTTTGGGGAGATGGCGCGATAACACAAGCGTGTCTTGGAGTAGTTATAGTGCTGTGCTGTGGCACGAATTGCTTGTGAAAAACCCAAATGAAAGACTTGAAATAAAATTTTTTACGAGAAATGTCTGAAAATTATTTTTTGGGTAATAGGGCGATTTGGGTAAATGGATGTCTTAGACTAGTTATAGTGCTGTACTGTGGCACGAATATCTTGCGAAAAACCCAAATGAATGACTTGAAATAAAAATTTTAACGAGAAATGTCTGAAAAGTGTTTTTGGGGAGATGGGGCGATAACACAAGCGTGTCTTAGAGTAGTTATAGCATTGTACTGTGGCACGAATTGCTTGTGAAAAACCCAAATGAATGACTTGAAAAAAAAAATTAACGAGAAATGTCTGAAAAGTGTTTTAGGAGGGATGGGGCGACGACAGAATCGTGTCTTAGATTAGTTATAGTGCCGTTCTGTGGCAGGAATTTCTTGCGAAAAACCCAAATGAATGACTTGATTTAAAATTTTTAACAAGAAATGTCTGAAAAGTGTTTTTGGGGAGATGTGGCGATGACAGAGTGGATGTGTTTAGTTATAGTGCTGTATTCTGGCATGAATTGCTTTTGAAAACGCAAATGAATGACTTGAAAATAAAGTTTTAACAAGAAATGTCTGAAAAGTGTTTTGGGGAGATGGGGCGATGACAGAAGCGTGTCTTAGAGTAGTTATAGTGCTGTGCTGTTGAAGGAATTGCTGGCAAAAAACCCAAATTAATGACTTTAAATAAAATTTTTAACGAGAAATGTCTGAAAATTGTTTTTGGGGAGATGGGGTGATGACGGAGTGGATGTCTTAGACTAGTTATAGTGCTGTAGGGTGACACGAATTGCTTGCTAAAAAACCAAATGAATAACTTGAAACAAAAATTTTAACGAGAAATGTCTTAAAAGTGTTTTTGGGGTGATGGCGTGATGACACAAGCGAGTCTTGGAGTAGTTATAGTGCTGTACTGTGGAACGAATTGCTTGTAAAAAACCCAAATGAATGAATTGAAAAAAAAGAATTTAACGAGAAATCTCTGAAAAGTGTTTTTGGGGGGATGGGGCAATGACAGAAGCGTGTCTTAGAGTAGTTATAGTGCTGTGCTGTGGCAGAAATCGCTTGCAAAAAACCCAAATGAATGACTTGAAATAAATTTTTTAACAAGAAATGTCTGAAAAGTGTTTTTGGGGAGATGGGGCGATGACAGAGTGGATGTCTTAGACTAGTTATAGTGCTGTACTCTGGCATGAATTGCTTTCGAAAACCCAAATGAATGACTTGAAAATAAAGTTTTAACAAGAAATGTCTGAAAAGTGTTTTTGGCGAGATGGGGCGATGACAGAAGCGTGTCTTAGAGTAATTATAGTTCTTTACTGTGAAACGAATTGCTCGTGAAATACCCAAATGAATGACTTGAAATAAAATTTTTAACGAGAAATGTCTGAATATTGTTTTTGGGGAGATGGGGGGGGGGGGTGACAGAGTGGATGTCTTAGAGTAGATATAGTGCTGTACTGTGGCACAAATTGCTTGCGAAAAACCCAAATCAATGACTTGAAATAAAAATTTTAACGAGAAATGTCTGAAAAGTGTTTTTGGGGAGATGGGGCGATGACACAAGCGTGTCTTAGAGTAGTTATGGTGCTGTGCTGTGGCACGAATTGCTTGTGAAAAACCCAAATGAAAGACTTGAAATAAAATGTTTTACGAGAAATGTCTGAAAATAGTTTTTTGGGTAATAGGGCGATTTGGGTAAATTGATGTCATAGACTAGTTATAGTGCTGTAGTGTGGCACGAATTGCTCGCGAAAATCCCAAATGAATAACTTGAAACAAAATTTTTAACTAGAAATGTCTTAAAAGTGTTTTTGGGGAGATGGCGCGATAAAATAAGCGTGGCTTAGATTAGTTATAGTGCTGTACTCTGGCACGAATTGCTTGTAAAAAACCCAAATGAATGACTTGAAAAAAAATTAACGAGAAATGTCTGAAAAGTGTTTTGGGGAGATGGGGCGATGACAGAAGCGTGTCTTAGAGTAGTTATAGTGCTTTGCTGTGGCAGGAATTGCTTGCGAAAAACTCAAATGAATGACTTGAAATAAAATTTTTAACAAGAAATGTCTGAAAAGTGTTTTTGGGGAGATGGCGATGACAGAGTGGATGTCTTAGACTAGTTATAGTGCTGTACTCTGGCATGACTTGTTTTCGAAAACCCGGATGAATTACTTGAAAATAAAGTTTTAACAAGAAGTGTCTAAAAAGTGTTTTGGGGAGATGGGGCGATGACAGAAGCGTGTCTTATAGTAATTATAGTTCTGTACTGTGGTACGAATTGCTTGTGAAAAACCCAAATGAATGACTTGAAATAAAATTTTTAACGAGAAATGTCTGAAAATTGTTTTTGGGGAGATGGGTGATGACAGAGCTGATGTCTTAGACTAGTGATAGTGCGGTACTGTGGCACGAATTGCTTGCGAAAAACCCCAATGAATTACACAAGAAATGTCTGAAAAGTGCTTTTGGGGAGATGGGGCGATGACCGAAGCGTGTCTTAGAGTAGTTATAGTGCTGTGCTGTGGCAGGAATTGATTGCGAAAAACCCAAATGAATGACTTGAAATAACATTTTTAGCGAGAATTGTCTGAAAAGTGTTTTTTGGGGAGATGGGGCGATGACAGGAGCATGTAACCGGAGGAGGGGGGTAATAGTGTAACATTGTGAGGTGAAATCTCTAGTTCAAATGTGAAACTTAAGTCCAGTTTTGGATACTCATAACAATGAGGACTGATGGTTCTAATTCAATATTTTTTTCATAAGAACAAACTATTTTTTTTTAACTTCGAAATTATTCAACTTTATTTACTTTTTTTATTTATTTATTTTTTTGTACGTATCTTAAAATGACAAAATATGCTTACGGCTCTAACAATTGTACACTACGCTTGCTCAGAGACACAATGTGGCTTTTCCATTGGTATTGTATGTCCAGTTATCGACACTACCTAGTCTATTGCATGTATTAAATCAATATTTTTCACGCAGTGCAACGGTAAACACATAAGTCATATCTTTAATAAGAAAATGAAGATGGAGCATTTTAATAAAGTGTGTTCACATGACAGTGTTATTGTAGCATTGAATGTCGACAAGGAGAAGTACTTAAACTATGAAACAAGTACAAGTGGTAGCACTATTAGAAATGTATGCTTGCATTGTCATGACAGTAAGGAATTAAATTTCTTTGGAGTACCGAAAATAATTCAACTCTTATGTTGGTGGATATGCGAGATTGAGATCTCCAGAGATGATTGCACTCAAAGAGAATGCCAACATAAAAATAATTTTTGATGATAGAAGACAACTCCTTGCTACTGTTGCAGGTAACACATTACCTACTGATACATCCAATCGTCAGCTTTCGGGTATTAGCATTCAAAGGAAGGTCAAAAAAAGAAAGGCCTACTCTTCTACTAATATCGTAAACCATATCTGGTCCACTTGCCGAAACTGTTACCTGTATAAAAATAATGTGATAATAGACAGTGAAATTGTCAGAAAAATAAAAAGGACATTGGCAGAAAATATCACTATGGAATATAAAGATGAATCAATGAAAAAAAAGTACCAGCAATCGTTACTTCCATTGATCAAACAGTCAATAAACCAAATATTACCAAAGACGAAAAGCTTATTAAGCCTGTTGATGACACGCCAGTAAAATTTGTGTATGACTCAAAATGGAATAATTATTATTCCACTGATTACGAACTAAGAGAAGACAATAGCTACAATATCAAGAGAGAACATGGTGAACTATTTTATGGAACAGATTCAAAATATGTATCACAATATATTTTTGTATTAATATTATACATAGCATTAGTTCATTAAAAATATATTATGCGTTAAATTGTTATATGTTCATTATTTTTAGAGTAAGCCAGCATATCAAACGTTTATAATGTCTATTAAAACATCCGAGATGTAAGAAAAGGAATTCGCATACATCTATTGTCAGACACATGGGATAACATTGACAAAATCTAGGTATCAGAATGAATAAATTCTTTATCAACATCTGTCGTTGGATAGGTCATTATGTCATTATGAAAAAATTGTAAGTAAGTAAGTAAGTAAGTAAAAACTCTTTCTCGAATTCACCTCTTGGAGACACAATACAGAAATTTAATTCAGGAAATTATGAAAAAAATGGAAAAAATTCTTTATCAACATTCATTATCAATTGAAGTCGCTTCCTAGACAGACAATACAGCAATTTCACAAAATCTAAGTATAAGAGTGATTAAATTCTATATCAACATCCATTTCTCGGATACATAGGAAACAGTTTACAAAATCTAAGTAACAGAAAGAATAAATTCATTTTCAAAGTTTTTATCGGATTTATCAGATAACAGTCATAAAATCCAATTTCTATTCATTTTGACTTCATGCGTCCTTACGTTGAATTTAGGTTAGACCGGTTATAGATGGCACTACACCCGCTCAGACACACACTCATAGTGAGAGAGATATTCAAAAAGTAGAGTTAATTTAAGTTCACTTAGAGTGGCCAGACATGCATTGTAATAAGCAAACACCCGCCCAGACACACACAGGCAAAAAGAGTGAGAGAGATAAAAACGCATGCAAATATGTGGATTTAGTTAAGGTCACTTAGAGTGGCCAGACATGCATTGGAATAAGCAAAGACCCGCCCAGACACAGAGGCAAAAAGAGTGAGAGAGATAAAAACACATGCAAATACGTAGATTTAGACACAAAAACCGAGAAAGACATGGAGTGTACATCGCGACGGCGCATACATAGTGAGAGAGACATGCAAAGTTGAAATAGCTTTATTTTATTTTTTAAGGTTAATTTACACTAGGTTACTTGCGCGTACGTAACCTAGTGTAAACTAACCTTAAAAAATGAAATAAATCTATGTCGACTTTGCATGTCTCTCTCACTATGTATGCGCCGTCACGTTGTACACTCCATGTCTTTCTCGGTTTTTGTGTCTAAATCTACGTATTTGCATGTGTTTTTATCTCTCTCACTCTTTTTGCCTGTGTGTCTGGGCGGCTGTTTGCTTATTTCAATGCATGTCTGGCCACACTCTAAGTGAACTTAACTAAATCTACGTATTTGCATGTGTTTTTATCTCTCTCGATCTTTTTGCCTGCGTGTGTCTCGGCGGGTGTTTGCGTATTCCAATGCATGTCTGGCCACTCAAAGTGAACTTAAATTAACTCAAATTTTTGAATATCTCTCTAACTATGATTGTGTGTCTGAGCGGGTGCAGTACCATCTATAACCGGTCAAATCTAAATTCAACGTAAGGAGGCATGAAGTCAAAATGAATAGAACTTGGATTTTATGACTGTTATCTGATGTATCCGATAAAAACTTTGAAAATGAATTTATTCTTTCTGGTACTTAGATTTTGTCAACTTTTTCCTATATATGATATATCCGAGAAAAGGATGTTGATATAGAATTCAATCACTCTTATACTTAGATTTTGTGAAATTGGTGTATTGTCCGTCTCGGAAGTGACTTCAATCGATAATGAATGTTAATAAAGAATTTGTTCAATTTTTTTTCATAATTTCCTGAATTAAATTTCTGTATTGTGTCTCCAAGAGGTGAATTCAAGAAAGTTTGTTACTTAATTACTTACTTACTTACAATTTTTTCATAATGACATAATGACATATCCAACAACGGATGTTGATAAACAATTTATTCATTCTGATACCAAGATTTTGTCAATGTTATCCCATGTGTCTGACAATAGATGTATGCAAATTCCTTTTCTTACATCTCCGATATTTTAATAGACATTCTAAACGTTTGATATGCTAGCTTACTCTAAAAATAATGAACACATAACAATGTAATGCATAATATATTTTTAATAAAATAATGTAAAGTAACAAACTCTTTCTTGAATTCACCTCTTGGAGACACAATACACACTATGACTGTGTGTCTGAGCGGGTGTAGTGCCATGTATAACCGGTCTAAACCTAAATTCAACGTAACGACGCATGAAGTCAAAATGAATAGAACTTGGATTTTATGACTGTTATCTGATGTATCCGATAAAAACTTTGAAAATGAATTTATTCTTTCTGGTACTTAGATTTTGTCAACTTTTTCCTATATATGATATATCCGAGAAATGGATGTTGATATAGAATTTAATCACTCTTATACTTAGATTTTGTGAAATAGCTGTATTGTCCGTCTCGGAAGTGACTTCAATCGATAATGAATGTTAATAAAGAATTTGTTCAATTTTTTTTCATAATTTCCGGAATTAAATTTCTGTATTGTGTCTCCAAGAGGTGAATTCAAGAAAGAGTTTGTTACTTAATTACTTACTTACTTACAATTTTTTCATAATGACATAATGACATATCCAACAACGGATGTTGATAAACAATTTATTCGTTCCAAGTCCATTATAGGGTCAATACATCCCTTTTTTCCTCACAACACAGGTATGCGAATTTTTCGTTGTACATACCCGGTACACTAGCACGCGTGCTAAACGTTTTATTAGCTATTATGCTCAGGAATTAATGAAAACACGACAACGTGATACACTATATATCTTTAACGGAACAACAACATACAGAATATTACTACAAAAATATATTATGATACATTATTAATATCAATGATCAACTTTAGACATTTTGAATCTGTTCCATAAAATAGTTCACCATGTTCTCTCTTGATATTGTAGCTATTGTCTTCTCTTAGTTCGTAATCAGTAGAATAATCATTATTCCATTTTGAGTCAAACACAATTTTTACTGGTGTTTCATAAACAGGCTCAATAAGCTTTTCGTCTTAGGTATTATTTGGTTCAATGATTGTTTGATCAATGGCAGTAACGTTTGCTGGTGCTTTGTTTTTCATCGATTCATCTTTGTATTCCATAGTGATATTTTCTGCCAATGCCCTTTTTATTTTTATGGCAATTTCACTGTCTATTATCACATTATTTTTACACAGGTAACAGTTTCGGCACGTAGACAAGATATGGTTTACGATATTAGTAGAAGAGTAGGCCTTTCTTTTTTTTACCTTCCGTTGAATGCTAATACCCAAAAGCTGACGATTGGATGTATCAGTAGGTAATGTGTTACCTGCAACAGTAGCAAGGAGGTCTCTATCATCAACGATTATTTTTATGTTGGCATTCTCTTTGAGTGCAATCATCTCTGGAGATCTCAATCTCGCATATCCACCAACATAAAAGTTGAATTTTTTCGGTACATCCACTCTGTCATCGTCCCATCTCCCCAAAAACACTTTTCAGACATTTCTTGTTAAAAATTTTATTTCAAGTCATTCATTTGGGTTTTTCACAAGCAATTCGTGCCACCGTACAGAACTCTAACTACTCTAAGACACACTTCTGTCATCGCCCCATCTCCCCAAAAACACTTTTCGGACATTTCTCGTTAAAATTTTTATTTAAAGTCATTCATTTGGGTTTTTCGCAAGCAATTCGTGCCACAGTACAGCACTGTCACTAGTCTAAGACTTCCACTATGTCATCGCCCCATCCCCCCAAAAAAAATTTCAGACATTTCTCGTTAAAAATTTTATTTCAAGCCATTCATTTGGGTTTTTCACAAGCAATTAGTGCCACAGCACAGCACTATAACTACTCTAAGACACGCTTCTGTCATTGCCCCATTTCCCCAAAAACACTTTTCAGAGATTTCTCATTAATTTTTTTTTTCAAGTCATTCATTTGGGTTTTTCGCAAGCAATTCGTGCCATAGTACAGCACTATCACTATCCTAAGACATCCACTCTGTCACCCCCCCCCATCTCCCCAAAAACAATTTTCAGACATTTCTCGTTAAAAATTTTATTTCAAGTCATTAATTTGGGTTTTTCACAAGCAATTCGTGCCACAGTACAGAACTATAACTACTCTAAGACACGTTTCTGTCATCGCCCCATCTCTCCAAAAACACTTTTCAGACATTTCTTGTTAAAACTTTATTTTCAAGTCATTCATTTGGGTTTTTCACAAGCAATTCGTGCCACAGTACAGAACTATAACTACTCTAAGACACGCTCGTGTCATCGCCCCATCTCCCAAAAAACACTTTCCAGACACTTCTCATTAAAATTTTTATTTCAAGTCATTCATTTGGGTTTATCGCAAGCATTTCGTGCCACAGTACAGAACTCTAACTACTTTAAGACACACTTCTGTCATTGCCTCATGTCCCCAAAAACACTTTTCAGACATTTCTCGTTAAAATTTTTATTTAAAGTCATTCATTTGGGTTTTTCGCAAGCAATTCGTGCCACAATACAGAACTATCACTAGCCTAAGACATCCACTCTGTCACCCCCCCCCCCCATCTCCCCAAAAACAATTTTCAGACATTTCTCGTTAAAAATTTTATTTCAAGTCATTCATTTGGGTTTTTCACAAGCAATTCGTGTCACAGTACAGAACTATAACTACTCTAAGACACGCTTCTGTCATCGCCCCTTCTCTCCAAAACCACTTTTCAGACATTTCTTGTTAAAACTTTATTTTCAAGTCATTCATTTGGGTTTTTCACAAGCAATTAGTGCCACGGTACAGCACTATAACTAGTCTCAGACATCCATTCTGTCATCGCCCCCTCCCCCAAAAAACAATTTTCAGACATTTTCTCGTAAAATTTTTTATTTCAAGTCATTCATTTGGGCTTTTCACAAGCAATTCATGCCACAGAACAGCAATATAACTACTCTAAGAAACGCTTCTGTCATCGCCCCATCTCCCCAAAAACATTTTTCAGAGATTTCTCGTTAATTTTTTTTTCAAGTCATTCATTTGGGCTTTTCACAAACAATTCTTGCCACAGTACAGCACTATAATTACTCTAAGACACGCTTGTGTCATCGCCCCATCTCCCCAAAAACACTTTTCAGACATTTTTCGTTAAAATGTTTGTTTCAAGTCATTCATTTGGGTTTTTCGCAAGCAACTCGTGCCACAGTACAGCACTATAACTAGTCTATGACATCCACTCTATCATCGCCCCATTTCCCCAAAAACAATTTTCAGACATTTCTCATTAAAAATTTTATTTCAAGTCATTCATTCGGGTTTTTCGCAAGCAATTCGTGCCACAGTACAGCACTATAACTACTCTAAGACACGCTTCTGTCATCGCCCCATCTCCCCAGAAACATTTTTCAGACATTTCTCGTTAATTTTTTTTTCAAGTCATTCATTTGGGCTTTTCACAAACAATTCGTGCCACAGTACAGCACTATAATTACTCAAAGACACGCTTGTGTCATCGCGCCATCTCCCCAAAAACACTTTTCAGACATTTCTCGTTAAAATTTTTGTTTCAAGTCATTCATTTGGGTTTTTCTCAAGCAATTCGTGCCACAGTACAGCACTATAACTAGTCTATGACATCCATTCTGTCATCGCCCCATTTCCCCAAAAACAATTTTCAGACATTTCTCATTAAAAATTTTATTTCAAGTCATTCATTCGGGTTTTTCGCAAGCAATTCGTGCCACAGTACAGCACTATAACTAGTCTAAGACATCCAGTCTGTCATCGCCCCATCCCCCCAAAAGCAAATTTCAGACATTTCTCGTTAACAATTTTATTTCAAGTCATTCATTTGGGTTTTTCACTAGCAATTCGTGCCAAACACAGCACTATAACTACTCTAAGACACACTTCTGTCATCGCCCCATCTCCCCAAAAACATTTTTCAGAGATTTCTCGTTAATTTTTTTTTCAAGTCATTCATTTGGGTTTTTCGCAAACGATTCGTGCCACAGTACAGCACTATCACTAGTCTAAGACATCCACTCTGTCACCCCCCTTCCATCTCCCCAAAAACAATTTTCAGAAATTTCTTGTTAAACATTTTATTTCAAGTCATTCATTTGGGTTTTTCACAAGCAATTCGTGCCACAGTACAGACTATAACTACTCTAAGACACGCTTCTGTCATCGCCCCATATCCCCAAAAACACTTTTCAGACATTTCTTGTTAAAACTTTATTTTCAAGTCATTCATTTGGGTTTTTCGCAAGCAATTCCTGCCACAGTACAGAACTATAACTACTCTAAAACACTCTTCTGTCATCGCCCCATCCCCCAAAAACACTTTTCATACATTTCTCGTTAATTATTTTTTTTCAAGGCATTCATTTGGGTTTTTCACAAGCAATTTGTGCCACAGTACAGCACTATAACTACTCTAACACACGCTTTTGTCATCGCCCCGTCTCCCCAAAAACACTTTTCAGACATTTCTCGTTAAAATTTTTATTTCAAGTCATTCATTTGGGCTTTTCGCAAGCATTTCGTGCCACAGTACAGCACTATAACTACTCTAAGACACGCTCGTGTCATCGCCCCCTCTCCCCAAAAACACTTTTCAAACATTTCTCATTAAAATTTTTATTTCAAACCATTCATTTGGGTTTTTCGCAAAAATTTCGTGCCACAGTACAGCACTATAACTAGTCTAAGACATCCACTCTGTCATCGCCTCATCCCCCAAAAAACAATTTTCAGGCATTTCTCGTAAAATTTTTTATTTCAAGTCATTCATTTGGGCTTTTCACAAGCAATTCATGCCACAGAACAGCACTATAACTACTCTAAGACACGCTCCTGTTATCGCCCCATCTCCCCAGAAACATTTTTCAGACATTTCTCGTTATTTTTTTTTTCAAGTCATTCATTTGGTATTTTCACAAACAATTCGTGCCACAGTACAGCACTATAATTACTCTAAGACACGCTTGTGTCATCGCCCTATCTCCCCAAAAACACTTTTCAGATATTTTTCGTTAAAAATTTTGTTTCAAGTCATTCATTTGGGTTTTTCGCAAGCAATTCCTGCCACAGTACAGCACTATAACTAGTCTATGACATCCACTCTATCATTGCCCTATCTCCCCAAAAACAATTTTCAGACATTTCTCATTAAAAATTTTATTTCAAGTCATTCACTTGGGTTTTTCACAAGCGATTCTTGTCACACTACAGAACTATAACTACTCTAAGACACGCTTCTGTCATCACCCCATCTCCCGAAAAACGCTTTTCAGACATTTCTTGTTAAAACTTTATTTTCAAGTAATTCATCCGGGTTTTCGAAAGCAATTCATGCCAGAGTTCAGCACTATAACTAGTCTAAGACATCATCATCGTCCCATCTCCCCAAAAACACTTTTTAGACATTTCTTTTTAAAATTTTATTTCAAGTCATTCATTTGGGTTTTTTACAAGCGATTCGTGCCACAGTACAGAACTATAACTACTCTAAGATACGCTTCTGTCATCGCCCCATCTCCCCAAAAACACTTTTCAGACATTTCTCGTTAAATTTTTAGTTCAAGTCAGTAATTTGGGTTTTTCTCAAAAAATTCGTGCCACAGTACAGCACTATCACTAGTCTAAGACATCCACTATGTCATCGCCCCATCCCCCCAAAAACAATTTTCAGACATTTCTCGTTAAAAATTTTATTTCAAGTCATTCATTTGGGTTCTTCACAAGCAATTCGTGCCACAGTACAGGACTATAACTACTCTAAGGCACGCTTCTGTCATCGCCCCATCTCCCCTAAAACACTTTTCAGACATTTCTTGTTAAAACTTTATTTTCAAGTAATCCATCCTGGTTTTCGAAAGCAATTCATGCCAGAGTACAGCACTATAACTAGTATAAGACATCCACCCTGTCATCGCCCCATCCCCCCAAAAAAAATTTTCAGACATGTCTCGTTATAAATTTTTATTCAAGTCATTCATTCGCGTTTTCCGCAAGCAATTAGTGACACAGCACGGCATTATAACCACTCTAAGACACGCTTCTGTCATCGCCCCATCTCCCCAAAAACACTTTTCAGGAGGAGAATTTAAGAAAGAGTTTGTTACTTACTTACAATTTTTTCATAATTTCTTGAGTGAGATGTCTGTATTGTGAATCCACAAGGTGAATTCAAGAAAGAGTTTGTTACTTACTTACTACGATTTAGCTGTATCCAATTCGCAATTGTTATCTAGCTCTGTTTTTTCCCCTATTATTTAATTAATATCGTTCGTATAGTCCAATTCACAAATGCTATACCCTTTTTTTCTCCACCTTCATACGGTCCAATTCACAAATTCTATCTACCGAGCCATTTCTATCAAACTAGTCTTGACTAAAGGCAATTGTCCAAAAAATTAGAAACCCCTCTTGATAGCACATACTTCAAAGAAATGGAACAGTGGATAATGCATGGGTGATAGACATCTTTTCTTACAAAATCATTCCTAAATACGCAATTTGACAATTTCTAGTTTTCGATTAAAAAAAAAAATAAATAAAATAAAACACGCTATGCTGAATGTGCTTCGAAAACCCATCTGGTTGCGTTATATAATCTCAATTATACTCTCAAAACGTGTCTGTGCACTTTATAGGTAAAGGTTTGCTCGCTTTTTGCAATATGCACGTCAAACTTCACTGCCTCAGGCGTAGGTTTCAAACCTTATACACTATCATGATGAACGAAGTTGCTAAAGACATGTTTTTTTATCACTTTGTTTGGACAGGTACCAAGGAAGTATAGGTGTGAGAAGATACTCACTCTCTTTGAAAAGGTGTAGAGCATCTATGGAATTCCATAGATACATTCTACTAATATGATCAAGATTTGATCTAGAACCATCAGGGTAAACTGTTTATCTTTATTGACTAACTGATAGCCACTAGGCAAAGCATCAAAAAACAGGTCACTTCTTTCAGATTGGGACAGAAGATTGGTATTGATATCACCAGCCACATTCCAATTTAATCCAATTTAATCTCACTCTTAGCAGAAGTGTCCTGAGTCGCTCACAAAAACCCGCGAAGACAGATAGGGAAGAAATGTTCTTGCGATTGCATGGCATATAGACATTAATGAGGACCACATTACCGCACTTTATTGCCAGTAAATTATGATCAAAAGACATCAGCTCAGGCTTTTGAGAGAAGTGAACTAAAGTTGCAAGGCCCCCAGAGGGTCGACCGGGCGTTTTTTAGCTTCACGTACAAACGTGTGGTGGGTGGGTGACCGTTTAAGAGTATCCGTATTGGCTTTAGTTAGAAAATGTATGATACCCCAGTTAAATTACAATTCTTATGATCAATTTAATTTTAGCACAGCAATACTTCCAGAAAAAGAGCTAATTTAGTTTATTTAATTATCAAAATAATTTTTTCAATTTCACATGTGTATAAAGTGCCATCAGAGCCCTAGTACATGTTGAATTTCGTTGTATAATTTTTATCCAGATCTTACCCCTTTCTGGTGGAATTGAGTGAACTACCATTTAAAAAGTTACTTACAGTTTGTAGCTACAAGCTGTTTGATCCAAAGCTTTCTTAAGCTACGGACAAATATTTTTTAGGGATGCTGTCCATGGATGCTAGGAGGGGACATTGGAGTCCTGTGTATTCCTCTCCCCTTTGGAATATCCTCCCAAGTGTAAAGTTCCAACCGAGAAATTCCTCCCTGGAAAAATCTAACAAAGACAAAATTCAGGATTCAGCATGCT
>NC_142809.1:31104853-31120104 GCF_049724085.1 Artemia sp. Qi Xiang Cuo
CTATCGTCGCTATTACTATGTTTATATTAAAATGTTCTTACAGTGACCCTCTCAAAGGGCCAACACCTGATAATATTAACTAATTGTGGATTTCAGTTTTAACCAAGAAGTGGGAAATAATGTATTTGAAGCAATAGCTTAGCTAAGATGCAGCATAAATTTCACCTATTTTAAAAATTTCCCTAATTATCCCGTCTAGCATTTAGTTTTACTTCACATCTCAAATCTCTCTTAAGTGTTACCTGATGATCTAACATGTATACGTCAAGATTCTCAATGATCCACATGCTGAACCTGAAAATATCATCTTGATAGCATTTCCCCTTTTCATGGTTGCAGCGATCACTGCAACCTAGCAAAGAAAGACTTTCAGCCCGTAGTAACCGAAAATTTAAAAGCGCTTTTTGAAAAAAAAAATCCTGTTATGTGATAAAAATTGCCACTTGAAGCTGAATTTCTAGGAATTTCGAAGGATAGCTTAAAAACCCTCAAAACAGGTGCAAAACATTGCACCAATTGAATTGCCATCGTCGCAAAACCCATATTCGAAAGTTAAAGCTTTCCACTTTGAGAAACAAGGAAAATCTTTAACAAAACCTTTTCAAGACTTTTCAAGGCAAAACAAAAACTGAAAACTTTATTGTTTCAAGTACTTTTGCATGGGCAGCATGATGTTTCCCCTTTTTTTATCTTTTATTATCACATTAAGAGTCCATACCACATGTTTAATTAATTCTTAATAAGCAATTAAATCGAAATTTTAATGAGTGATAACTTTAATATGAAAAATATTAATGTTGATGATTTAACAATAACGCTGCTAGTTAACCGTATTCGCAAAATTTAGATGCAAAATTCAATACGAAGTTATTTTCGATTGGTGAAATTCTTCTATTCTCTGAATGATGCCAAAAAAAAGGTTTTTACTAAATTCAGCATTCGTTCTTTAGTCTTTAGTTCTTTTAGTTCTTTAGTTAGATGAAAAAAAAAAGAAACTTTAGCGTAGATAGTAAGAGGGGCAATTCCACTCATAAACGAGAAAATTTCTATTCGTTTTGAGTTAGTGTCACTCTTTATTTTCATTTGCAAACTTATTTTTCTATCTAATTAATTTCAAAATAATTTACAATTTTTTTTCAAAGTTGAATAAACAGCCTCATTAAGCTTAAGAACAACCTAAATAAAATCCTATAATTAACTCAAACTTGAAACAACGAGAAATTACTATCAAAGAATAAATGAAACCTAAAACGAACAGGCATTTGAATAAATAATCATATGACGCAAAAAACGACAGATACTGATGTGATCAATAAATAAGTCTTAAAACAATTTAAAAAATGAGTCAAAAACTCTAGTCAAGACTGATACGAAAAAAAATACTACAAACAGGAGTTTGTCTACTACCTATACTCCTCCCCCTCCCCCCACTCCCTCCTCTTCCTACTTTGTCAACTTTTAAAAATGTGTTGTTTTAAAGAATGGACGTATAATAGATGGATAATTCTTGGAAATCTCAGCAACTCAAATTTGTATTTAACTATATTTTTTTCAATTTATAAATAAAAAAAAATGTTTATAATATATTTTGTTTTCAGTAAAGGGCCAATGACGCAATATAGGCTTGCTTTTGTCGTTGTTTGCTGTTTTTGTTTATGTCAACAATATATTTGTTGTTTACGCTGCAGTTTTCGTTTCTTGCGTTTGTTTTTGTTTCTAACCAGGCTTTTTTTTTCCAAGAAAAAAGAACCAGTTGCCCCTATTGCTGTCAACTGAAAATTTCATAGGAAACTGAAAACGACAAACTATAATTTGTGATCATTCAACTGTTCATTATGATGCCAGTTTTTTTTAAACTAAGGCCTAAGGTATATGCGGATGGAAGCTCAAATTCTTGTTTTTTTTTAATTTTTTTTATTAAAAACATAATGAAAAATAATATATATATATATATATATATATATATATATATATATATATATATATATATATATATACATAAAAGGGAATGATCCCAGGAACTGTTCATCATACCGCCCCATAACTGTTGCGCCGGTATTCTGCAAACTCATGGAAATACTTGTTTTTGGTGACCTAAGTAAAGCTTGTTATACTCCCTATTCACAATTCGGGTTTAAGAGTGGTACTAGTCGCGAGCATGTTCATTCGTTGATAGCTAATCTTTTGCTCAGTGCTCACGATAATAATGATACACTTGTTCTAGCAAGCCACGATGTGCGTAGAGCATTCGACTCCGGTATCCACGCACATATACTTAGTTCTGCTTGTAAACGCAGAGTTGACCGTTCGGTTGTCGTTGTATGGAGGAGCATTTATAGGAGACTGAGAGTGAAGATTAAAGTCCCCACTCATCGTGGTATTGTGGTATCCACCGTAGTTATACCTGTCCGTAAAGGTATCCGGCAAGGCTCCATTACTTCCCCTTCTCTATACAACAACAGTATTATCGTCCCTCAAGAATCTGCCAAAACGTGCTGCATATATTTAGGTCTAGACGTGTCTCTCATCAATTACGCTGATGATATACTTAACGCAAGTAGGTCTGTTTCAAGGGTTGAAGATAACTACAATATATTGAGTGATGAATATGCTAAGATTGGGCAAGCTTTTAACACTGCCAAAATTGAAGTAGTTGTTTTTCGTCACAACAAGAAAGATTAGACCCCGATTAGTGTGCTTCTAGGTGACACTGCGGTGAGCTCAAAGCCATCTATCACTCATCTTGGACTGCCGATTACTTCAGATCTGTGGTCTACTCGTGAAGCACTGGTTGAGCATTTTTCAGAAAAGGCACGCAAAGCATACGGACTACTCCTACCCTGCAAACGTATGTATAACCGCCATATACTCGGAAGGCTTTATTCCGTGTTCGTTATCCCGCATGTTCTGTCACTCTCGCCGTTTTGGTCTCTTTTCACCGAATCAGATAAGCGCTCAGTCCGTCGGGTTTACTATAAGTATGCAAAATATCTGTTAAGTGTTGCGCCATGGGAGAGAAAATCAAGAGTTTCGAAAAATTACAGCGTTGCGGACCCGACTACTGCAGCTACTGAGCGAATCGTCGTTCGCTCAATCCTGATCATGATATGTACCGAGCTATCGTAGGCTAGTTTGATTACGAGTTTAGTATGCTGTATATAGATTGTTATTGAAGGCTTGTTGTTTCTCTTATTGCGTTTTCTTTTTCTCTTTTTTTCTTTTTTTCATTACTCCGTTGTGTAACCTTGTGTTATTTATGATGGGAAATAAAAACCATTCATTCATTCATATATATATATATATATATATATATATATATATATATATATATATATATATATATATATATATATATATATATATATATATATATATATATATATATATATATATATATATTATTTCACTGGCAGATGTTAGTAGTGAGCCGTTATAAGATTTGAATCCTACAAGGAAATACAAGAAATCCCTGATAGGGACATGCTATATTCATGAGTGACCAAGCAACCAGACAGGTTTTTCTAAGTTCAATACCCAAACTAGACCTTGGTATAACGTGTCAATAGTTTAATGGACTTTCTGTGTAAATACTGGTTTCAGCCGAAGGGTGAAATAATCATGTTTTTTGTGTAAATTGATATGATACAACTCTTTCTGCGTCAGTTTAAAAAAAAAACAAGCCGAATAGATAGCCTTTATTGATTAATTATTTGTATTCAAATGGATACCTCCAAAAGAATCTTGGTAAGTGAATGTTTTTTTGTTCTCGTTTTATAGAAAAAAACGAGACCTTTTTCTTATAGCTAGCTTTAATTATCTCTCATCTGGGTTTCTGACAGACAGCCTAGTCGTGTAGTTATCTATCGTATAATTCCCACGCTTTGTAACAGGCTTTTGGGTACAAATTCAACTTGGCTAAATCGCTACTTAACTAGTTTGCAAAAATATTGTCGATTTGAGACTTAAAAATTGATTTTTAATAAAACGAGCAACGTGTGCCCCTTAGATATACAGAATATCTTCAATGTGTGTGTGGTGGGGGGGGGGCTTTGGTGTTAAGGATGGGGGGGTGAGGATTATTAGTGTTCTGAATAAAAATTTGACGGAGCTAATACGCAAAATTGTGTTATTTTTTATGCATATCGTATTTGAAATAGAGATAGGTTAGAATCCGTCTAGGACTAACAAATTCTTTCTTTTTATATGATTTACAAGCTTGAGCAAACGGAATTTAACCTCGTATTGTTAAATCGTGTCTCTCATATTTGAAAAAAAAACATATATTTTTTCGTTTTTCCTGTTTCGTGAGAGATTATCTCGCAAATTGTGTTATATTTTTTTTATGTTACATCGTATTCGTGTTATTAACTGGTAGCTTAGACTTTTTCTTCTTCGTTTAAGGGGATCATTTTACTTTTTTACGAGATAAAGCAGATTTGAAATTAGGAAACAAAATAATTTAT
Source organism: Artemia sp. Qi Xiang Cuo (assembly GCF_049724085.1). Taxonomy (NCBI): domain Eukaryota; kingdom Metazoa; phylum Arthropoda; class Branchiopoda; order Anostraca; family Artemiidae; genus Artemia; species Artemia sp. Qi Xiang Cuo. Next base: position 31,109,317 of record NC_142809.1, read on the forward strand.
CCCCATAAGTTTTAATTGTGTTTTTTTCCTAGTTAAAAAGGCATACATATTTGCTTTTATACTGCATGATAAAAAGGGATTATCTTAACCTATCTGTGGAAATTACCTGGGGAAAAAACTGAAAGTTAATTTTTATTCAAGGAAATTGATGGTCAGTGTCATCCAGAGAAAAAACGACCAAAGCTCGATACCAGATCTAGTACGCTTGAGGCGGACCTAATTACATCAATGAACATGGTCAGGAGGACTGTAATTGCGTACACACCGTCATATCACAGCCAGGACGTTCCTTACGAGTTACCTACAATTCCTGACGTAAGTGCCTTTATCAGATACTCACGTATATTAGTTTATGGAGTAATTGCAGCGGGGGAAAGAGGAGGGGTAGAGATTATTTCCACCCCTATTTCTATTCTACATAAATGAAAAAAATTGTTTATTTTTTATTATTCTTTTATAATAGAAACGAGATCTTTTTCTTATAGCTAGCTTTAATTATCTCTCATCTGGGGGTTTTCTGCCAGACAGCCGAGTCATGTAGTTATCTATTCTATATTTCCCACGCTTTGTTATAGGCTTTCGAGTATAGCGTGAATTTGGCTAAAACGCTACTTAACTAGCTTACAAAAATATTGTCTATTGAGACTTAAAAATTGATTTATGAGCAATGTGTGTCTTCAAAAAATTTAGAATATCTTTAATGTGTGTCAGGTGGGGGAGCTTTGGTATTGAGGATGGGGGGAGGGTGAGGATGATTAATATTCCGAATATAAATCTGACGGAGCTAATACGCAAAATTGTGTTATTTGTTATGCATATCGTATTTGAAATATATATAGGTAAGGATCCATCAAGGACTAACAAAATTCTTTCTTTTTAAATGATTTACGAGCTTGAGCAAACAGAATTTAGCCTCGTAAGTTTTAAATCGTGTCTCATAATTGAAAAAAGCATACATTGTTTCGTTTATCCTGTTTTGTGAGAGATTATCTCACAAATCGTGTTATATTTTCTTATGGTATATGGTACTCGTGTTGTTAAATGGTAGCTTAGACTTTTTCTTCTTCGTTTTATGGGGATCTTTTTTACGAGTTTAAGCAGATTTGAAATTATGAACAAAATAATTTGTCCCTATAAGTTTTATTTGTGTTTTTTCCTAGTTGAAAAAGCATACATTTTTTTCTTTTATCCTGCATTATGAAAAGGGGATTATCTAGCCCTATCTATGGAACTTACCTGGCGAAAAAACTGAAAATTAATTTTTATTTAAGGAAACTGATGGTTAGTGTCATTCAGAGCTAAAACGACCAAAGCTCAATACCAGATCTAGTACGCTAGATTTGGACCTAATTACATTAATGAACATGGCCAGGAGGACTGTAATCGGGTACGCACCATCATCTCATAGCTAGGACATTTCTGACGAGTTATCTATAATTCCTGACGTAAGTGCCTTTATCAGATACTTACGTATACTAGGTTATTGAGTAATTCCAGTTGGGGAAAGCGGAGAGGTGGAGAGGGTGCAAAAAACCGTATTTCGATTCTAGATAAATGAAAATCGTTAATAACCCCTATTTTTTATTCAAGTTTATAATGCACTTACCATTTTGCAGTGGAAATAGATCACGGATGTTAAATTTGCGAGAACCTAAGGGCTTAGATACTTCTTCTTACATTTCTTGTTATAGCATTCGTCTATTCTTGTTTTTTTCTCTTAATAATTTTAAATCAGCTAGTTGTGTGTGTATTAACTCTTGAACTAATTCTTGAAGAAAGGGGTGGAAGGCGAGAAAAAAAATCCTTTTCTATTTTATATAAATGACCATAGAGCTGATTAATAATTTAATTTTTGAATTTATAAAATACTGGATAATTCACATGGAAAATAAATCGTGTTTTTATAGATTAACATTGATAAACTATCACATTTTCCGGCAGCTCAAGGAACATTTATTGTCAATGAGTTTACACCGTTATTAACAACGTCAATGGATTTTCAGGATAGTGCAGGAGTTTATAATGATTTAGAATGGCGAAGGGACTTCTTAAATAATTTTTTTGAGGATATAGCTAGCCTAGAGGGGTTAACTTGTGACATAGATATGAATAAGGACCCGGAATGGACAAAGAGGTTTATGAATGATTATTTTAGGTGATACCCCCCCCCCCAACCCAAGTGCATAAAAACCGGGTTCGCATGCCACCTCTATTCACAATGCTAATATACATAATCAAATTGTGTCACAAGACAATTCTGGGTGGCTTGATCAACTATACCTAAACACACTGGAAGGTATCCTTAGTGAATTGGGGGATTTCAAACCACAACCCACCCCCACTAATGCAATTGAACAGACTGGTGGCGGTGCTATCGAATCAGAAGATTTTATGGCACCCCACCCCCACTTTTGAGGTTGACCAGAGTAGTAGTGACAGTTAAACATTACCCCCACATAAAATTACACTACAAGAATTTTTATTGTCTAACTCTGCCTTGCATTCCACTGGTGTCTACACCGCCACTTTCGGTGACCCCTTTAGCTCTTTAATGTCAAGGGGGATAGTAACAGACCCCCTGTCTATTACTCATTACTACGTTAACAAGATTCGAGCCCTTCTTGAATAACAGATGGGGGTATAGAGAGCGAAGGACAGTTTAAAAGCATGAAAAGCACTAAAAATATATTTTTTAAATGAAAATGCGAGCCAACTTTATTCAATATGGTTGCATACAGAGATGTTAGCAATTCGCCCACATTTGGCAAATTATGAGGAGTTTTTTTGGATTGGGTCAACAGCATCGTAACTAAACTGGAATATTATAATGAGGGGGTAGCGGGTCGGTTGTTTTATTCATAGATTATTTAAAGGTTAATATTTGTAGATTCAAAAACGATTTTATTTTAAGAGGTGGTGCTGGGGGAGGGAGGGCTATTGAATTAAGATATCGTTGTGATTTATAGGGTTGTCAGGGAATACAACGAATATGTTTCGATGCGAGGCTACAGTGTTTCAAGTATACATTTTTAATTACAGCCTTTTGACCACTGCAAAAAGATGCTTCTAAGAAAAAGTTGGACAAATTGGTAGCTAATAGGGATGGGTTAAAATTTCCTAAAGTAGATTTCGATTATTTAAATGGTCAATTTCCCGTTACACTAAAAGGAAGTGATATTTTTGAGCGGGCTAATGAACATTTAAAGATTGGTGTTACGGTGTTAAAGTATGAAACAGAATTTGAGGAGGGTCAGCGCTCTGATGAAAAGGGAGTAATATTTCTAGTGAGGGCTCCCTCTATTCAATCAGTGAAGCAATGGGTCTGGTCTCTATACACGCCTCCTTCGGATCCTGATTCAATTGGACATTTTAATCCAATAGCCGATATTAGTAGAGTTTCGGGGGAGGGTAAGAAGGGGTGTGTATGCTACTATTGCCCGACATGCCTGTCCAGATTAGTAGTAATCAAGGTACTACTTTGCCGCCTTTATGTTCCATCCTGTTTTATTTGCGGCCTACAGGTCATCACACTCTTTGCCAAGAGGAATGACGCAGTTTCAAAAGTTCACTGCCTTTTTGGTGATAAGTTCAAAAAAAAACCAGCACGTCTTGTTTCATTGTTATGCAATTATTTTTGTATATATTTAGATTCCATATTTGATTCTCCATCAGTTTCGAATCGTTTATACTCGAGATAGCATTTTTTGTAAAAATCATTTACATATAAAAATTGATAATTCTATGCATTTTTTGGTGAGTAAAAAATATTCTCATTATTAAAAAGAAATTGTCATTAAGTTAAGGAAGAAATTCTTTCCTTACACTAGAACTAAGGGATACTTATACACTTAGAAGCCTGTTGTTTTTAGGAGCTGAAAAAACCTCTAATTATCTTATAGGTTGAAATTTACGGTGTGATTTTTTATCGAGATCAATGGGTATTTTAGATGTTTTTTTGAAAAAAGTGCTCGGCTTTTGATTTATCATTTGGGATTAGAATAAAATGTTGATTTTTTTTAATGTATTAATTTTTAAAAAAGCTTTCTTTTTATCAAGATCAAAGACCTTTTTTTTTTGGGGTGTTTTTGAAAATACTTCCAGGCCAGTCTGCAAAAAAAAAAAAAATTTCTTTTAATTAATTTAATTAAGAAATTATTTAATTATTATTTACTTGTTGTTACCAATTTTAAAAATATATTAATTTTTAAAAAAGCTTCCTTTTTATCAAGATCAGTGGTTTTTTTTTTTTTTTTTTTTTTTTAGGAATGTTTTTGAAAATAATTCCAGGCCAGTCTGCATTTACGGTGTGATTTTTTATCAATATAAGTGGCCTTTTTAGGGATGTTTTTTAAAAAGTGCTTAGCTTTCGATCGGTAAATTGGGATTATAATAAAATGTTTATTCTTTTAATTTATTAATTTTTACAATACCCTTTTTTTTAGAGGTTTTTTTTAAAATAATTCCAGGCCAGTCTGCAAAAAAAAAAAAAAAAAAAAAAAAAAAAATTTTTTGTCATTAAGTTAAGTAAGAAATTCTTTCCTTATTCTTTCGTTGGGGTTTCCACTTATAAAAATATTTTAATTTTTAAAAAATCTTACTTTTTATAAATATAAGTGGCTTTTTTTTTTTTTTTAATTTTTTTTAAAATAATTACCGGCCCCTATGCAGTTAAGGTGTGATTTTTATCAAGATAAGTGGCCGTTTTATGGATGTTTTTGAAAAAAGTGCTTAGCTTTCGATCGGTAAATTGGGATTAGAATAAAATGTTGATTCTTTTAATTTATTAATTGTTACAAAAGCTTACTTTTTATTACAGTGTGATTTTTTTTTTTATCACGATCAGTTGTTTTTTAGGGATTTTTTTTTTTTTGAAAATTTTTCGTGGCCAGTCTGCGTTTAAGAATGTATTCCTGAAATTTAATGCGTTCAACCCCCCCCCCCATTTCCTCAAAAAAAAAATTTTTTAACTTATAACGATATTTAATAAATAACATTGTTATCTTATCTATAAGTAAGTACTTGACTGTCACATGCAAATATTCTACATATTTTTTAATAAGGAACGCAAATACTACTTTTTAAGTTTGAATTTACAAATACAGTCACGGAAGCATGGACCTAGGGGGGGGGGCAGTTTATAAAAGGCCCTCCATCCCACAATCAAAACCCCTGATTTTGAAATCAAGATGTTTTTTTTTACACTACTTTAAATGTCTAACATAAACTGAATTATTTTCCAAAAACTCAAAATGCATTTTTAATACATGCTAATTTTTTTTGTCTTTTTTTGTTTAAAGGAAGAAGAAGAGACGTGCAATAATTATCCTTCCGAGAAGAAAGCAAGATATGACGAACCTTCATTAATACAGCCCACAAGAGCGTCTGTTATCAAATTCGCTAGAAAAGTTACACGTGATTTGGACCATGCATCGAGCACTCAACTTATAGTGACAGAACCCTCTGACTCCCGCGTTGGCTCCATGGCAAACCCTCCTCAAGTATTACAAAGGAGTTCAGATATAGATGTCCAATCGGAATTTGTAAGTATATACATAAATTTTTTTTCTATCTATTTTCAAAAATAAGACAAAATTTTCTCAGACGCATAGCTTTTTTAAAAACTTAAAATTTGTTTTTAAGCTATTTAATTTTCTTTCATTAACCAAATTAGCTGGTGTATATAAAGGAATGCTTATCATGCATTTCTAAATATATAAAAAAAAAACTTACCTTGTAACTTCTAACCAAGATGCAATAATTCCTTTTAAACGTTTTGCTATTTCACGATCGGCAAGCCAGTCTTAAACTGGTATAGTTGCACAAACCATTTTCGCTTTATCAAAGATCCCATCGATTTTAATTCTAAATGCCTTAAACGAGTATAATTACGCTAAAACCATTTTCGCTTTATCAAATATCCCATCCCTTTTAATTCTAAATGAGCTTCTTGAAACAGGATATGTTTTTACGATAAGGTCCTTTGAATAATCATCTATTATGCCTTTCACATGCAAAGAAAAACATTATTTTTTGAAACAACTCAGGCAAATAATTGCCTTTTTGAAAGGTTCAAGAAAAAGAATTTGAGACTGTTCTATTTGAAATATTGTGAAGGCCGATACCCCCTCCAACTCGGAAAGGGTATCGATCCGCCTACCTCGATGGAAGCCCCCGGTTCCCAAGGGTTCTCCCTGGGAGGGGTTTGGGGGGGGGGGAGGGGAGGAGAGAGGCTCTAAAAAAGGGGGCCATCCAACATTTTAATTGTTGATATGGACGGAGAAAAAAGTTCTTCTCTCTTACAAGTATTTATTTAGCCCAGGTCGAAAAAATCCATTGGCAAAAGACAGAGGAGAATACGGATTATTGAGAAAGTAACAACAACACCACCAAGCTCCGACATATGGAGTTCGTTTCCTTTAACTGAAGCCGAGGAGCAACTACTCGTACAACATACTGCATCAGTCGAACAATGGTCAAATTTCATCGACAGTTATAATGAAGAGGCTCAAAGAATCGAATTGGACTCATATTTTGCGTTTTTATTTTTAAAAAAAATTTGGAATAAAACCATTAATTTTTTATATCATTCTCTTGTTCGAACTTACCTGTCTAAGAATAGGCATACATTTTCCCTACAAAAAAAAATATTTTTTTTAACATGTTCAGTTGACATTATGAATGGCATAATGCAATGTAACTTTTTTTTCTTCTTCTTTTATTTGTTCAGGTGGTGGGACAATGACTATGAGAAATTGACAAAAGTTTATTAACTATAAAAAAAAATAATGATTATTTTACATACAAAATTAAAAAAAACTTTTTTTTCTACAGATTAAAAATATAGCACCCCCAGAAGCAGCACCATTGAGTGATGATGCAAGTATATTTACAGAACCAATTCTGTCACCACCAGCAGAGTTCAAGGATGAACCTATACTGGTTCTAGATAACATGGAGTGGCATGAGGGATTCCTTAATGATGTTTTTAGGGAATTGGCCAGCCTGGAGGACTTAACTTGCGATATTGACATGCTTGAGGACCCAGAGTGGGCAGATAGTTTCATGCGTGAATATTTAGATGGTGATGCTACAAGTAAATCTGAACTGGGTCCTCATAACGAAATTCCATCAGAGGACAATACAGCCTGGCTTGACCAATTGTCCCCAAACACCTTTCGCTGAAATGCAAGAGTTGGAATAGTTCAGTAGTGTTTGGTTGTGGTTTACCTTGTCACAGTTACATTTTCTTGATTTTTCAAAGTTCATTTTGAATTTCTTTCGTTGAAATGCAAGAGTTGGAATATTTCAGTAGTGTTTGGTTGTGGTTTACCTTGTCACAGTTACATTTTCTTGATTTTTCAAAGTTCATTTTGAATTTCTTTCGTTGAAATGCAAGAGTTGGAATATTTCAGTAGTGTTTGGTTGTGGTTTACCTTGTCACAGTTACATTTTCTTGATTTTTCAAAGTTCATTTTGAATTTCTTTCGCTGAAATGCAAGAGTTGGAATATTTCAGTAGTGTTTGGTTGTGGTTTACCTTGTCACAGTTGCATTTTCTTGATTTTTCAAAGTTCATTTTGAATTTCTTTCGTTGAAATGCAAGAGTTGGAATATTTCAGTAGTGTTTGGTTGTGGTTTACCTTGTCACAGTTACATTTTCTTGATTTTTCAAAGTTCATTTTGAATTTCTTTCATTGAAATGCAAGAGTTGGAATATTTCAGTAGTGTTTGGTTGTGATTTACCTTGTCACAGTTATATTTTCTTGATTTTTAAAAGTTCATTTTGAAATTCTTTAGTTGAAATGCAAGAGTTGGAATATTTCAGTAGTGTTTGGTTGTGGTTTACCTTGTCACAGTTAAATTTTCTTGATTTTTTTCAAAGTTCATTTTGAATTTATGTAGTTGAAATGCAAGAGTTGGAATATTTCAGTAGTGTTTGGTTGTGGTTTACCTTGTCACAGTTACATTTTCTTGATTTTTCAAAGTTCATTTTGAATTTCTTTTGTTGAAATGCAAGAGTTGGAATATTTCAGTAGTGTATGGTTGTGTTTTACCTTGTCACAGTTACATTTTCTTGATTTTTCAAAGTACATTTTGTATTTCTTTCGTTGAGTTGCTAGTGTTGGTATATTTCAGTAATGTTTGGTTGTGATTTACCTTGCGCATTTACATTTTCTTGATTTTTCAAAGTTCATTTTGAATTTCTTTCGTTGAAATGCAAGAGTTGGAATATTTGAGTAGTGTGTGGTTGTGTTTTACCTTGTCACAGTTACAGTTTTTTGATTTTTCAAAGTTCATTTTGAATTTCTTTCGTTGAAATGCAAGAGTTGGAATATTTCAGTAGTGTTTGGTTGTGGTTTACCTTGTCACAGTTACATTTTCTTGATTTTTCAAAGTTTGTTTTGAATTTCTTTCGTTGAAATGCACGAGTTGGAATATTTCATTAGTGTTTGGTTGGGGTTTAACTTGTCAAATTTAAATTTTATTTATTGTTAAAATTTTAATATTTTTTTAATTTATATTAAATTAACTATTATTAATATATAATTATTGGGGGTTTGTGTTTTACATTGTCACAGTTAAATTTTCTTGATTTTTCAAAGTTCATTTTGAATTTCTTTCGTTGAAATGCAAGAGTTGGAATATTTCAGTAGTGTTTGGTTGTGGTTTACCTTGTCATAGTTACATTTTCTTGATTTTTCAAAGTTCATTTTGAATTTCTTTCGCTGAAATGCAAGAGTTGGAATATTTCAGTAATGTTTGGTTGTGATTTACCTTGTCACAGTTACATTTTCTTGATTTTTCAAAGTTCATTTTGAACTTCAGTAGTGTTTGGTTGTGGTTTACCATGTCACAGTTACATTTTCTTGATTTTTCAAAGTTCATTTTGAATTTCTTTCGCTGAAATGCAAGAGTTGGAATATTTCAGTTGTGTTTGGTTGTTGTTTACCTTGTCACAGTTACATTTTCTTGATTTTTCAAAGTTCATTTTGAATTTCTTTCGCTGAAATGCGCGAGTTGGAATACTTCAGTGTCACAGTTAAATTTTCTTGATTTTTCAAAGTTCATTTTGAATTTCTTTCGTTGAAATGCAAGAGTTGGAATATTTCATTAGTGTTTTGTTGTGTTTTACGTTTTCTAAGCTTAATTTTTTTGATTTTTCAAATTTAATTTTGAATTTGTTTCGTTGAAATGCAACAGTTGAAATATTTCAGTAGTGTTTGGTTGTGGTTTACCTTGTCACAGTTACATTTTCTTGATTTTTCAAAGTTCATTTTTAATTTCTTTCGTTGAAATGCAAGAGTTGGAATATTTCAGTAGTGTTTGGTTATGGTTTACCTTGTCACAGTTACATTTTCTTGATTTTTCAAAGTTCATTTTGAATTTCTTTCGTTGAAATGCAAGAGTTGGAATATTTCAGTAGTGTTTGGTTGTGGTTTACCTTGTCACAGTTACATTTTCTTGATTTTTCAAAGTTCATTTTGAATTTCTTTCATTGAAATGCAAGAGTTGGAATATTTCAGTAGTGTTTAGTTGTGGTTTACCTTGTCACAGTTACATTTTCTTGATTTTTCAAAGTTCATTTTGAATTTCTTTCGTTGAAATGCAATAGTTGTAATATTTCAGTAGTGTTTAGTTGTGGTTTACCTTGACAATGTTAAATTTTATTGATTTTTAAAAGTTCATTTTGAATTTCTTTAGTTGAAATGCAAGAGTTGGAATATTTCAGTAGTGTTTGGTTGTGGTTTACCTTGTCACAGTTCCATTTTCTTGATTTTTCAAAGTTCATTTTTAATTTCTTTCGTTGAAATGTACGAGTTGGAATATTTCAGTAGTGTTTGGTAGTGGTTTACCTTGTCACAGTTACATTTGCTTGATTTTTCAAAGTTCATTTTGAATTTCTTTCGTTGAAATGCAAGAGTTGGAATATTTCAGTAGTGTTTGGTTGTGGTTTACCTTGTCACAGTTACATTTTCTTGATTTTTCAAAGTTCATTTTGAATTTCTTTCATTGAAATGCAAGAGTTGGAATATTTCAGTAGTGTTTGGTTGTGGTTTACCTTGTCACAGTTAAATTTTCTTGATTTTTCAAAGTTCATTTTGTATTTCTTTCGTTGAATTGCTAGAGTTGGATTATTTCAGTAGTGTTTGGTTGTGGTTTACCTTGTCACAGTTAAATTTCCTGATTTTTCAAAGTTCATTTTGAATTTCTTTCGTTGAAATGCAAGAGTTGGAATATTTCAGTAGTGTTTGGTTGTGGTTTACCTTGTCACAGTTACATTTTCTTGATTTTTCAAAGTTCATTTTGAATTTCTTTCGTTGAAATGCAAGAGTTGGAATATTTCAGTAGTGTTTGGTGGTGGTTTACCTTGTCACAGTTACATTTTCTTGATTTTTCAAAGTTCATTTTGAATTTCTTTCGTTGAAATGCAAAAGTTGGAATATTTCAGTAGTGTTTGCTTGTGGTTTACCCTGTCACAGTTACATTTTCTTGATTTTTCAAAGTTCATTTTGAATCATTCAAGAAACGTGATTAAACACGTTTTTAAACTACATGCTATTTGCATGCCTTTCCTTGGCACCTTTCCAAACGAGCGGGATTCCCGCTGGTTCCTACACATTGCAAAAAAGTGAGCAGTACGAAAACTCCACATTTTCAACCAGACTGGTTTTTAGACAACACACCCACAGAGATGACACACACACATAGAAACGAGACACGCACAGACACGACACACAAACAGAGTCATAGTGAGAGAGATATCGCAAAGTTATTGACCTAGGTTCAC
>NC_142809.1:31613104-31627760 GCF_049724085.1 Artemia sp. Qi Xiang Cuo
CCAAAATACTTGATAAATTCAATTCAAAATCAACGGACTCGGTCGAGGCCGTAGGCCTCGACCGAGTCCGGTCGGCAGACCTGCCGTTCTCACCGTCACGATAATGTAATTGTAACAGATCAATGATCATTCAATCAGCGCATTTTAAAAAATAGCCTCTGAACAATAATAGCATATAGCAAAGCAGTTTTATTTAAACTAAGAAAGTGTATTAGACACATCATCGAACTACTTTTATGAATAACCGTTTAAGCTAATTAGTATAATCGTCAATGCATATAGCATACCTTCATGAATACCTAAATAATTTTAATTCAGTCATTACAGTCTTCAAAATTCAAAAATAAGGCCGAAACTAAAACAAATCTCCATTAGTAAGGCGCATTTTTCAGTTTCTCTGTGGTGGACTGAAACATTAGCATATTAGTATCAAACGTCAACAACACTTAGAGCATGTCAACTCAGCATATCTTATTAGTTTTTTGGACAAGTTGTCCGCACTGAAAAGTCAATATAGTCTTTATTTCCTCTTGTAAGTGACGCTCGAAAGCACGCCTGCGCCCTATTAGTTGGCTTTCTCTTTCTGTTCCGATTTCCATGCAACGCTCCAGTCCAAGAAAAAGAAGATGATAAATATCGTCTTTGTTATATAGTTTTCTTTCATTACAACGACTATAGGATGATTAAGTAGGTAGGCTGCGACTATTCTAGTTCTTTTTAACAGATATGTCAGGCTTGTAGATAGAAAATGGGAGATAGAGATTTAGGCCAAATGGTTTGACATTGGCTTTCATAGGTGTATACGACCTCAAATCGGCTAGTTTCCACTGGCACATTAATTAGCGAAGACACGTTGTTTCCTTAATTGTAACTATTTGAAGTCTGAACATTAAATTATTATAAATATATTCCAAGCTAACGCTAATAAAAACAAGATCACTTGAAAGTCATGAGTAAAGTTAAAACTTAAAAAAATTCCTTAATTCAAGAGTGGTGGCAACAATCTCCTGTTATTTGTTATCGGTTGCCTGGTAATACGAGCTAGACTCTCAGCCGGGCATACCCATATTGTAGTTGTATTTAGTTTATAAATAAAAGAACCTGAACCTGAACCATTAAACAAAGTTTAACTTGCTTTCTGCTCAAAATTTAGGTTTCGATATCTTCTACGCCTCAAATCGAATACCAAATCGAACGTTCTAATTTGTTTGCCCAATTTTGGAAAATATTTACACATCCAAATCATCTATCTTCGCATCGATCTATTTTTACCACTTAAGAAAGGCCGAAAGAAAAAGAAAACATTTGATTGAACCTAATCCTACCTTGAACCTTGGCCGCGTTTTCAGGACAGCGGGATCGAACACGGGTTGTTCTCGTCTAGTTTCAAGTTTTTAGTCAAGCATCAGCGGGTTCGAAGTTTCAACCCCGTGTTTTCCTCGAGAACCCGCTTTGTGAAAACGCTTGATGCACTAGACGAGAACAACCCGTGTTCCAACCCGCTGAGTCGTGAACAACCCGTCTTCGAACACGGGTTGTGAAAAGACCTCCCCTTCAGAACCAATAGCCGATCAAAATTTGTAACCTGGAAGTTAGAGCAGTGGCAACTATTCATAAAAATGTTCGTGGGGCTGGGGACAATTATAATTTCCAAATCTATGGGGTATTTTTTGCTTTTTTTCGTTTTTCGCCCTAAGAAAATACCAAAAAAGTGCCTTTTAAAACTAAAAACCAAAAAATGGATTTTTTTTAAATCTAGAGGGTTTCCGCCCCCCCCCCCTATTGGCGCTACTGAATCAAAGCTGGTGCAGCAGGTTGTGCGCTAACTAGGCTTAGCGAGTTGACTGATTAAAATTAATTGATTTATGTTTTTATTGTGTATTTTTGTCAGGAATCCATCCTTATTTAAAATTTCAGCTCAGCTAGACCTTGGAAAATGAATAAACTTTGCTTTAATACGGAGATGAATAAGAACAATAGAACAGTGTTCTAAACTAACGTTAGTGGTGCCATTCGCGAAATTCACGTCATTGCCGAAATAAAAAGGATCCTCATTACCTTTATTCGCTATTTAAAACAAGCCACTACACCAATTGAGGCAGGGCTTAACGTTCATACCTCCTACCTTCCTACCGTAAATTGATTTTGCACTAGTACGAGAAATTGTTCACTACATGAATAAAACCGTTAAGGGTGGACCATGCCAACGAAAAAACGTCGCTTTTACGTAACGTAAAAACGTAAAAAAAGTACCTAATTTTACTCCCTCCTCCTTTTTATTACATGATCTTGATAATGCAAGATCTTGATCTTGCCAAGATCTTGATCGGAAGATCAAGATCAAGATCTTGATCGGAATCTGATTACTTGATCTTGCCAAGCAAGATCTTGATAATGAAAACGTGAATAATAAAATTTGGGGCCATTGCAATACCTTTTAATGGTCCCAGGTATGATTTTACGCTTTTTTTTCAAATATATCGTTAATCCAGCCGAATGTCAACGCTCTCCGTATAAAAATACATACTAGACATTTACCATTTTCTCACAAAAAAAAAGAAAAATCAATGACAGCCATAAAAATTGTGCTCGAACAAACAAACGTTCAAATGGGGATAAATCCGTTTATTTAGACAATGAAAAACAGGTACGAAAGTCTAGATATTTCAATCACATATACAGCAACCGTCATCAGTAGAAATACTAAAGTATTAAAATTGTAACTAACATATTTATACAAACAAAATTATTCTTTTTTTGGGTCATAAACAAAAAATGAACTTCCGGGTTATTCACTAGATTTTTTTTTTCTTCGGAGAGAGTTAAATGACAAAAATCATTCAGTCTTGATGTAAATTGAAAGTCTTGACGAAAATACGTGGTATATATGGGGAAATGAGACCAAACCAGTAAACATCTATACACTCAACATTTCGTTTGCAATTAGAAGACACAGTAGACATTGCCACCTTCATTGGAAATTTATTTTGTATTTAGGCAAGATTAAAAACGAAAATTTACATCTAGACTTTGAATGAACTTTGTCATTGAATTCTCTCTGAAAATAAATCTACTCACTAACGCTGAAGTTCATTATTTTGTGAATGACCCGAAAGTTAATTATTTTATTTGTATAAATATGTTAGATATGTTAGACGGTCGCTGTATATGTAACCGAAATATCTAGACTTTCGTACCCGTTTTTCACTGTCTAAATAAATGGATTTATCCCCATTTGAACGTTTATTTGTTCATGGTAGTAAGGTAGTGTGGTCTGAGAAAAGAATACCTAATTTAAGATGTTAAATCGAAAATTGTTGCTCACGAGACACAATTAGGACTTTTGTGTCCCCCAAATTGTTTCATAATAATTATTTTAAGTTTTTATTTTGCAAAATTTGCAAAATCCAAATTTGGATTTTTTTTTTTTTCTCTTACAGCTTTCTTTCTAGTTTTATATCCAGAAATCAAAGCTACGTTCATTTCTTATTTACAATCCTTTTTTTTTGCACAATTATTTTTGGACAATAAAAACTATTGAACTAGTTTACATGGAAACCCTGGTTGAAACAGGGATGATGAGTTATTGTTATGTTTTTGTATTCAGTATAAGGGGTATCATAAGACTGATACATGCTATATCTTGAGCATATTTCCCAAGTAAAAGAAAATTCGGCTCCTTGAAAAATTGTCTGACGCCATTTAATGTGCTAAACTAATAATATAATTAGATTTTTCCTAGTGCCCACAGTTTTTACGTAATGACTTTTTTTGTTTTTAAAATCTAATCACATCGGATGAAAATATAATCACCTACATCACCACCCTCCACTCCCTTGCTCGCTGCAGTCAACAGCTCACACCTTCACTCCTCCGTAACATTTGGTAGCAAAATTGAAGATTATTAATTGAAAAATATTTGTTTGTTAAAATATCTGTTTGTTTTGTCAGCTTAGGCTGTATGTTTCAGAATTTTAGAAATGTGATTGTAAAAAATTAAATTTTTGGGGAAGAGGCTTGAAGAAACCATCTAGGCACTTTAGCGACAGAAAGTTATAAAACATGGGGCTTTTTGTTAAATGTTTCAAGTCAACATGTCTAGCTGCTGTACTCGAAGTTTTGTGTCGTAATGTAAGTAAGACTCATCTTTCAAGTTTAAATGCAGCAGGATTGAAGCAGGAAGGAAATCCTTCAACTTCTTTCAAATGTTTTGAAGGAAAAAGGACCATTCGTTTGAAGCCCTTTAAATATGAGAAAATGAAAAATCCTAGCTTGAAGTATCTTTACTTTATTATAATTAGCTTTAACAGAAACTTTAGTACTTGGGCATTATATGGGCAGTTACAAGGAAACCAGTCCCGAAAACCCCTTTTTGACGGGTTAATTCAAGACACTGCTATAAAGTAATCGAATGCATAGCATGGTTTTCATTGCGTATACGATATTTAAACTGTTGTTTTTTGGGGTTTAGGGGGGGAGGTACCGAGGTTAGGTTACGTATTTAATATGTGCATTGCTTTACCCCCACCTCCCCTAATGTGCAAATAAATAGCCCCAATTTGTTTATAAACTATTATTTATTCATCCTATTTTATTTCATTAGCATTAACCAAACTTGACGTTTTAGAAAGGCCCATATAATGCCCAAGTACCGAAACTTTTAACAAATGTGCGGATCCATTAATCAAAATCTTCAACATCATGTCTTTCTACTTTTAATGGAGTCAGGAGACAAGGACTATCACCGCCTTTTCCTTTTGTGTTGCTTATCCGATTAATACCACACAGAGAATGTATCTAGTATTTTTAAGTCTACTCTCTGTCACCAAAGATGCATTGAGACAAGAGACAACATTTAAAATATTGTTCTTCCAATGAACTACACGTCATGAAAGACTTGAGGAAAGCCAATCCACATTCATTTTCATAAATTATCACCACAGAGCACACGCTACGCTTTGTTTCTCCCTTTTTGTGCCTGTCGACAGGCTCGTCGCTCGTTGGCTAGAATAATAAAACGGCCTTATTTTGGGCTTAATCTAAGTGTACTTGGTTGGGGGCGATTGATTAAAGAACGATGTGGCCTCTATATATTATTTTCTTTGGAGTGCTTCGTCTAAAATGGGTGGTTGTAGTAGGGACTTGAAACTGGACTCATTCAATCAGAAATTAGACGTACTAGGGCTATTTTTGAGTCAAAAGTGATTAGATTAAAAGTAAGATGCAATTTTTCCGAAAAAAAAACTGTATTTTTTGGTATTTACGTTCTTTAGTTTAGAAAAATTCCAGAGAATGTAAATTCTAAGATATTAAATAATTTTTTTATGGTTTAAGACCTTATTGAGGAGGCTTACAGCCACCCTCCCCATTTTGGAAAATAAGTCTACTGTTTCCAGATCACTGCAAAATAGTGTAGATGCTGCAGTGACTTCCGTGATTATTTATAAATCGAGTGCTGATAATGACATTAATGCTGCGTTTATAACTAATAACTTATGCTGCGGGACCCCTCTTGCCCCGCCCCCCCCAATTAAAATACTGGATCTGCATCCCTGTGTAGAATATATGGTGTAGAATCAAACAATTCTTGGTAACGAACTGTAAGTAAGGAGCGATGCGGCTCAATAGTAACCGAAACTCTAAGAAACAGAGTCTTGATAACAATAGATGCATCAAAAGAATCGGGTTTTGATGCTTATTCAAAGTATATAAAATTTATCAAGTTTATTGTTACCTGTTAAAATTTACGAGCCTGAGAAATTCTGCCCAATTTGGAAAAACGGGGAAACACCCTCTAAAAAATCAAATGATCTTAATGAAAATCACACCATAAGATTCAGCATATTAGAAAACTCTACTGTAGAGGTTCCAATCTACTATGTACAAGAATGCAGACTTTAAAATTTTTTGCCAGAAGAAAGAACACGGAGGCGTGTTTATTTTTTTGTTTGTTAGTTGTTTTTTCTTGTGAATTTCCCTAGGGGTGATTGTACCGAACCAGTTGTCCTAGAAGATCAAAAAAGGGGTCATTTGACCGGAAATCAAAAGTTCTAGTGTCCTTTTTAAGCGACCAAAAATATTGGAGGGCAACTAACCACCCTCCCACGCCTTTTTTTCTCCTAAGTCGCCCGATCAAAATTTTAAGATAGCCATTTTGTTCAATATAGTCGAAAGATCTAAGAAGTATCTCATTGAGGATGACTTAGTCTCCCACTGTCCCCAGGGGAAGGACTGCAAGCTACGAACTTTGCCCAGTAGAGCAAAAGGATGGGATTTTTCTGCAGAAGGCTACGTTGGGAGATCTTTACATGGAATAATTTTTTGTGGGTGAAGGTAATTTTCGATGGAGGGAAAGCTCGGTTTCCCAAATACTATTTAAAAAACGATCAGAAATAAAATTAAATAACAAGTTTTTTCAATTGAAAGTAAGGAGCAACATTAAAACTTAAAACGGACAGAAATTATTATGTATATGAGGGGGATTGCTCCCTCCTCAACATGTCTCTCTTAAAGCTAAAGTTTTTTAGAACTTTTTAAAAATCTTATTATCCAAATAAACGGCCCTTGTGTTTCAGGAGACATTCTTAAATAATTGCAATAAAAAGTCAAACTTTAGTGGAAAAAGCGAGATATTGAGAAGGGGGCAACCCCCCTCATATACATAATAATTTCTGTTCGTTTTAAGTGTTAATGCTGCTCCTTACTTTTAGTTGAAAAAACTTGTTTTTTATTTAATCAAACAGTTCGTGGTAACGAACTGTAAGTAAGGAGCAACCCGACTCAATAGTAACCAAAACTCTAAAAAACGGAATTTTGATGCCAGTAGATAAATCAAAAGAATTGGATTTTTATGGTGATTTCAAATATACAAGTTTCATCAAATTTAGTCTAGCCCATCAAAAGTTACGAGCCTAAAAAAATTGCCTTATTTTCGAAAAAAGGGAGAAATAACCCCTAAAAGTGACAGTATCTCAATGAAAATCAAACCATGATATTCAGCGTAACAGAAAACTCTACTGTAGATGTTTGAAGCTCCTATCTGCAAAAATGTGGAATTTTGTATTTTTTGCCAGAAGAAAGATCACGGATGCGTGTTTATTAATTTTTTTTTTTATTATTCTTTTTTTCAGGGGTGATCGTATCGATCCATTAGTCCTAGAATATCATGAGAAGACTCATTCAAACGGATATCAAAAATTCTAATGCCCTTTTTAAGTGACCAAAAAAATTGGAGGGCAACTTGGCCCCCTCCCACACTCATTTTTTCCAAAAGTCACCCAATCAAAATTTTGAGATAGTCATTTTGTTCAGCATAGTCAAAAATCTGATGAATATGTCTTTGAGGACGACTTAGTCCCCGACAGCTCCCGGGAGAAGGGCTGCAAGTTATGAACTTTTCCCATGGTTTACATATAATATTGGTTCATTGGGAAGCATACAGATGTTTTCAGGAGAGATTTTTTTATGGCAGGAGGGGGAGCTCGGAGGAGGGGGTTACGTGGGAAGATCTTTACATGGAGGATGTATCCCTGGGGGAAGGGACATTTCTATGAAGGGGGCGCCGGATTTCCCAGCATTATTTAAAAAACGATCAGATATGAAATAAAAAAATAAGTTTTTTCAACTGAAAGTAAGGAGGAACATTAAAACTTAAAGCGAACAGAAATTATTACGTATATGAGGGGGTTCGTCCCCTTGTCAATACATCGCTCTTTACGCTAAAGTTTTCTTTAGTACTTTCAAACGAGCTATCTATTCTAATTAAATGGCCTTTGCGATTCAGGAATTTCTTATTCGAAGAAAATTCGAACTTTAGCGTAAAGAGTGAGTTATGGACTAGGGGGTGAACCCCCTCATATACGTAATTTCCTCCTTACTTTTAGTTGAAAAAACTTGTTTTTTTTAATTTAATATCAAGCAAAGAACGATGTTGCCACTGTATGTTTTTCTTCTTTCTTTTTTTCAAACCATTTTGTATAAAATAAATCTAAAGGTTCAACTGACGTAATTTTATTACTAGATATGGAAGCCAGAGAAGTGATCCAATAATAGTTAATTGTACCAAAACGTGACCTGCTGAGACTGCTTTTTATCATTGATTTTCTGGTGTTTCCGTAGAGGTGCATATCAGTAGTAAGGCCATATAAGATTGAAAATATACATGCACTTTCACAGGCCTGAGGCATGGATATGCGTGTAGTTTAACCGGTACATTGGGTTACCAGGGCCAGTCACCTATTACTACGAACGATACTTACCTTACCAGACGGGTTTCTGCAAATTGTTTTGGGCTTCCTTTAAAAAATACAAGTTTAAAAAAAAAAATAAACATTTATCAATGATCTTTCTTCTGGCAAAAAAAAAAAAAAAATACAAATTCAAATAAAAAATTGTAAAAAGTGTTAATAACATGTAAGTTATAGCTATCTGACAATGACTAAAGGAACATTTGAAGGTGGAGAAAAAAAAGGGTAATTAGCGATTGGATAATTTTAACAACAAAACCGAAAATTGTTTTGGTTTGCACAGTGTTGTCAATTTTAAATAGTTTAGAAATAAAAAAAAATAACAAGAAATGGGCTGAAAAGTGTTTTGAGGGAGTTGAGTTGCACGAGGGTTCAGTTACATGCGTTTTCTTTGACAGGGTTTTTTGTTTTAGGAGTTTGTTTTGTAGGTTGGTTATTGTTGAGAGTTTTTCGTTCTGACTGGGCTACTGGGCCAGGGGGGTTTCATTGGGCCGGGTGTGCGGTTATACAGGTGTTACGGTACCGGGGGGGGTCAGTTATTTTTTCTGAATTTGTGTATTTTCGAGAGAAAATAACTGCTCTTTTAGCAAACTTAGCCATAGCTACCTGAAACTCTGCATAAATAGAGACATTGCTAGAAAGTATTCAATACCTTAATTGAAAAGTAACGATAGAATGACATTGTGACTTGACCTAGCTTTACCTCGCCGATGTGGTCTGTATAATGCATAAGTAACGTTTGAAAAATATTGTCAATTTAAAAAGAAATGGCTGAAAAGTGTTTTGTGGGGGACAGGTTGCTTGGAGGGGTGAGTTGCACGCGGGTGCAGTTACAGGGGATAAACTCGCACGGGGGGTTTCGGTTAGACCGGGGGTCAGGTACACGGGGGAGTCAGGGGCACGGGGGTTGAGTTAAATGGGAATTGAGTTCCACGAGAGTAGTGCTTTGTCATGGTTTAGCCGTGAGGTCCCTTACCACAACCCCAAAGGGCTTCGCTGGGCTCCGATCCCCCCCCCCCCACCCGCCAGGAACCCCCCCGGCCTCCAATGGTAGCTATGCTCCCCACGGGGCCGGATGTTTACATTTAAAATTTACATTCTCTTGATTTTCAAAGTTCCGGGTGAAGGACTCTGTTTTTTGCGGGGGGTTCAGTAACCGGGGACCCTGTTGTACGGGTGGGTTCGGTTAGACAGCGTTTCAGGTCCCCGGGGGCTTCACGGGCACAGGGGTTGAGTTAAATGCGACTAGAGTTCCACGAGAGTAGTGCTTTGTCATGGTTTAACCGTGAGGTCCCTTACCACAACCCCAAAGGGCTCCGATCCCCCCCACCCCCACCCTGAAGGAACCCCCCAGTCCTCAAAGATTCTCTAGGCTCCCACAGGGGCCGGGGTTTACCTTGTAACTTTTAAATTCTCTTGATTTTCAAAGTTCCGTTTGAAGGACTCTGTTGTTTTACGAGGGTTCAGTTAAAGGGGATACAGTTGCAAGGGGGTTTCGGTTATACAGGGGTTCAGTTACACGGGGGATTCAGTTGCACGGGGGTTGAGTTAAATGGGAATTGAGTTCCACGAGAGTAGTGCTTTGTCATGGTTTACCCGTGAGGTTTCTTACCACAACCCCATAGGGCTCTGATCCCCCCACTCCAATTCCCAAGGACCACCCCGGGACTCAAAGGGTCTCTAGGCCCCCCAAAGGACCAGGGTTTACCGTGTCACAGTTACATTTTCTTGATTTTGTAACTTCATTTTGAATTTCTATCGCTGAAATGCAAGAGTTGGAATATTTCAGTAGTGTTTAGTTGTGGTTTACCTTGTCAAAGTTACATTTTCTTGATTTTTCAAAGTTCATTTTGAATTTCTTTCGTTGAAATGCAAGAGTTGGAATATTTCAGTAGTGTTTGGTTGTGGTTTACCTTGTCACAGTTACATTTTCTTGATTTTTCAAAAGTTCATTTTGAATTTCTTTCGTTGAAATGCAAGAGTTGGAATATTTCAGTAGTGTTTGGTTGTGGTTTACCTTGTCACAGTTACATTTTCTTGATTTTTCAAAGTTCATTTTAAGCTTTACAGAGTTTGAGAGACTCCGTTGCCTAATTCCGTGTGGTTTTCCTTTACTTGGTGGTCATTAAAAACGAAATTTTTGTGTTAAATAAGTAGTTTTTTGTATCTTTTAAAAGAGCTTTAAGGAGTTTGAGAGACTCAGTTGCCTAAGTCCGTGTGGTTTTTTCTTTACTTGTTGGTCATTTGTTGTATCTTTTAAAAGAGCTTTACAGGGTTTGAGAGACTCAGTTGCCTAATTCCGTGTGGTTTTTCTTTACTTGATGGTCATTAAAAACGAAATTTTTGTGTTAAATCAGTAGTTTTTGTATCTTTTAAAAGAGCTTTAAGGGGTTTGAGAGACTCAGTTGCCTGATTCCGTGTGGTTTTTTCTTTAATTGATGGTGATTTTTTGTATATTTTAAAAGAGCTTTAAAGGGTTTGAGAGACTCAGTTGCCTAATTCCGTATGATTTTTCTTTACTTGATGGTCATTAAAAACGAAATTTTTGTGTTAAATAAGTAGTTTTTGTATCTTTTAAAAGAGCTTTACGGGGATTGAGAGACTCAGTTTTACCTTGTCACAGTTACATTTTCTTGATTTTTCAAAGTTCATTTTGAATTTCTTTCGTTGAAATGCAAGAGTTGGAATATTTCAGTAGTGTTTGGTTGTGGTTTACCTTGTCACAGTTACATTTTGTTGATTTTTCAAAGTTCATTTTGAATTTCTTTCGTTGAAATTCAAGAGTTGGAATATTTCAGTAGTGTTTGGTTGTGGTTTACCTTGTCACAGTTACATTTTATTTATTTTTCAAAGTTCATTTTTAATTTATTTCGTTGAAATGCAAGAGTTGGAATATTTCAGTACTGTTTGGTTGTGGTTTACCTCGTCACAGTTACATTTTCTTGATTTTTCAAAGTTCATTTTGAATTTCTTTCGCTGAAATGCAAGAGTTGGAATATTTCAGTAGTGTTTGGTTGTGGTTTACCTTGTCACAGTTACATTTTCTTGATTTTTCAAAGTTCATTTTGAATTTCTTCCGTTGAAACGCAAGAGTTAGAATATTTCGGTAGTTTTTGATTATGCTTTACCTTGTCACAGTTACATTTTCTTGATTTTTCAATGTTCATTTTGAATTTCTTTCGCTGAAAGCCAAAAGTTTGAATATATCAGTAGTGTGTGGTTGTGGTTTACCTTGTCACAGTTACATTTTCTTGATTTTTCAAAGTTCATTTTGAATTTATCTCGGTGAAATGCTAGAGTTGTAATATTTCAGTTCTGTTTGGTTATGTATTACCTTGTCACAGTTACATTTTCTTGATTTTTCAAGGTTCATTTTGAATTTCTTTCGTTCAAATGCAAGAGTTGGATTATTTCAGGAGTGTTTGGTTGTGGTTTACCTTGTCACTGTTACATTTTCTCGATTTTTCTAAGTATATTGTGAATTTCTTTCGCAGAAATGCAAGAGTTGGAATATTTAAGTAGTGTTTGGTTGTGTGTTTGGTGGTGATTTAACTTATCCAAGTTACATTTTCTTGATTTTTAAATGTTCATTTTTAATTTTTGTCGTTGAAATGCAAGAGTTGGAATATTTCAGTAGTGTTTGGTTGTGGTTTAACTTGTCACATTTACATTTTTTTGATTTTTCAAAGTTCATTTTGAATTTCTTTCGATGAAATGTAAGAGTTGGAATATTTCAGTAGTGTTTGTGTGTGGTTTACCTTGTCACAGTTACTTTTTCTAGATTTTTCAAAGGTCATTTTGAATATCTTTAGTTGAACTGCAGGAGTTGGACAATTTCAGTAGGGGTTGGTTGTGGTTTATCATGTCACAGTTACATTTTTTTGATTTTTCGAAGTTCTTTTTAATTTCTTTCTAGGAAATTCAATAGTTGGAATATTTCAGTGTCCCAGTTACATTTTCTAGATTTTTATTTTTATTTATTTTTCAAAGTTCTTTTTTAATTTCTTTAGTTGAAATTCAAGATTTGGAATATTTCAGTCGTGTTTGATTATGGTTTACCTTGTCACTATTACATGTTTTTGATTTTCATAATTACATTTTGATTTTATCTCTAAATAATGCACTATTCTGTAGATTTAAAAATTTATTGGGTTTGGTTGTCCGTGACTCTGTTTGATTTTCGAGATTTATCTATGTACATTTTTTATTTAATACGTATTATGGCTATTTATTTACTATGGCAGTAGGGTTGTTGATTGTTTTGAACTATCACATTTAAATTTTCTTTATTTTTAAATTATCATTTGAATTTTTTTCGTTGAAATTCAAGATTTGGAATATTTCAGTTGTTTTTGGTTATGGTTTACCATGTCAAAGTTATTTTTTATTGATTTTTCAAAGTTAATTTTGCATTTATTTCATTGAAATAAAAGAGTTGGAATATTTCGGTAGTGTTTGGTTGTGGTTTACCTTGTCACAGTTACATTTTCTTGATTTTTCAAATTTCATTTTGAATTTCTTTCATTGAAATGCAAGATTTGGAATATTTCAGTAGTGTATGGTTGTGGTTTACCTTGTCACAGTTACATTTTCTTGATTTTTCAAGGTTTATTTTGAATTTCTTTCGTTTAAATGCAAGAGTTAGAATATTTCAGTAGTGTTTGGTTGTGGTTTACCTTGTCAGAGTTACATTCTCTTGATTTTTCAAAGTTCATTTTGAATTTTTTTCGATGAAATGCAAGAGTTGGAATATTTCATTGTCACAGTTACATTTTCTTGATTTTTCAAATTTCATTTGAATTGTTTTCGTTTAAAATCTATTTATTGTCGATGACTGTAGTGTTTGCTTATGATTGACCTCGACTATGTTTCTTGGTCTTGTAATTTCATAGCCCATTTCGTTAAGCTTCCAATGAAGTGTCAGAGCTAGACTAATACAGTGGTGTTTGGCCATGGTTCTCATTAACAAAGTTACCTTTTACCGATAGATCTAAGTTAAGTTCGATTTTTTATCCTTTAAATTCAAGATATTGTCTATTACAGTATTGAATGGGCATGTTATACCGTTGCACAGGTACATCTTCCTGATTATTCAAAGGTCAAATTGAATTTTAATCCTTGTAATGCAAGAGTTGGACTATTTAAAAAACGTTTGTCTGTGGTATGCCTTGACACAGTTAGATGTTCATGATTCTTCAATGTTTATTTGGAATTTCTTTCGTTGAAATGCAAGAGTTGGAATATTTCAGTAGCGTTTGGTTGTGGTTTAACTTGTCACAGTTACATTTTCATGATTTTTCAAAGTTTATTTTGAATTTATTTAGTAGAAAAGCAAGAGTTGTAATATTTAAGTAGTGTTTTGTTGTGGTGTAACTTGTCACAGTTACATTTTCTAGATTTTTCAAAGTTCATTTTGAATTTTTTTCGTTGAAATGCAAGAGGTTGAATATTTCAGTAGTATTTGGTTGTGGTTTACCTTGTCACAGTTACATTTTCTTTTTTTTTCAAAGTTCACTTTGTATTTCTTTCGTTGAAATGCAAGAGTTGGAATATTTCAGTAGTGTTTGGTTGTGGTTTACCTTGTCACAGTTACATTTTCTTGATTTTTTCAATTTGATTTTGGATTTCTTTCATTGAAATGCAAGAGTTGGAATATTTAAGTATTGTATGATTGTGGTTTACCGTGTCACAGATACATTTTCTTTATTTTTCAACGTTAATTTTTAATTTCTTTCGTTGAAATGAAGGAGATGGAATATTTTAGTAGTGTTTGGTTGTGGTTTACCTTGTCACAGTTACATTTTCTTGATTTTTCAAAGTTCATTTTGAATTTCTTTCGTTGAAATGCAAGAGTTGGAATATTTCAGTAGCGTTTGCTTGTGGTTTACCTTGCCACTGTTACATTTTCTCGATTTTTCAAAGTACATTGTGAATTTCTCTCGCAGAAATGCAAGAGTTTGAATATTTCAGTTGTGTTTGGTTGTGTGTTTGGTTGTGATTTACCTTATCCCAGTTACATTTTCTTGATTTTTCAAAGTTCTTTTTTAATTTCTTTCGTTGAAATGAAAGAGTTGGAATATTTCAGTAGTGTATGGTTGGGGTTTACCTTGTCACAGTTACATTTTCTTGATTTTTCAAAGTTCATTTTGAATTTCTTTCGGTGAAGTGCAAGAGTTGTAATAGTTCAGTAGTGTTTGGGTGTGGTTTACCTTGTCTCCGTTACTTTTTCTTGATTTTTCATTGTTAATTTTTAATTTCTGTCATTGAAATGCAAGAGTTGGAATATTTCAGTAGTGTTTGGTTGTGGTTTACCTTGTCACAGTTACATTTTCTTGATTTTTCAAAGTTCTTTTTGAATTTCTTTCGCTGAAATGCAAGAGTTGGAATATTTCAGTGTCACAGTTACATTT
>NC_142809.1:31633260-31688604 GCF_049724085.1 Artemia sp. Qi Xiang Cuo
GAGTTTTAGTGTGTGTGTGTGTGTTTGTTTTGTGTGTGTGTGTGTGTGTTTGTAAGTTTTCGTGTGCATGTAAGTTTTTGTGTGAATGTTAGTTATAGTGTGCATGTGTAAGTTTTTGTGTGTGTGTGTGTGTGTGTAAGTTTTTGTGTGTGTGTGTGTGTAATTTTTTGAGTGTGTGTGTAAGTTTTCGTGTGTGTGTGTGAGTTTTTGTGTGTGTGTGTAAGTTTTTGTGCGTGTGTGTAAGTTTTGTGTGTGTGTAAGTTTTTGTGTGCATGTATGGGGACCGGGGGAGGGCCTTTGGGGCCCAGGGAGGGCGTTTGGGGATCCGGGGCCCCTGAGGATTGGGTGGTCTTTTGGGAGCCCAGTGGACCTTTGGGGACGGGGGGAGGACCTTTGGGGGCCCGGGAGACCCTTGGGGGCCGGTTGGCCCTTTGGGAGACCGGGGACCAGGGGAGGGCCTTTGGGGGTCTGAGGAGGGCGTTTGGGGGATAACATTTCGAAATTTTTACTTTTTAGTTTACTTTTTGCGGCGCAACCCTGCAGCGCATCCCTGCGGCGCATTCCTGTTGCGCATCCCTGCGGCGCATCCCTGCGGCGCATCCCCTGCGGTGCTTCCCCCGACTCGCGGCGCATCCCCTGCGGTGCATCCCCATGCGGCGCTTTCCTGGCCGGCGGCGCTTCTCGGTCCCGGGGGACCTTTGTGGAGGGGGGGAGGGCTTTTGGTGGCGGGGGGGCCCTTGGGGGGTCCGGGGGCCCATTGAGGACCTGGAGAGGGCCTTTGAGGGTCTGAGGAGAGGGTTTGGGGTCCGGGGGACCTTTGGGGGTGTGCTGGTGGGTATTTGGGGGCGGGGGGGCCCTTGGGGGGTCCGGGGGACCCTTGAGGACCACGGGAGGGCCTTTGAGGGTCTGAGGAGAGCGTTTGGGGTCCGGGGGACCTTTGGGGGTCTGGGGGGCCCTTGCGGACCCGGGGCGGGCCTTTGAGGGTCTGAGGAGGGCGTTTTGTGGGCTGGGGCTCTTTGGGAGCTTGGGGGACCTTTGAGGACCGAGCGCTTCCTTGGGGGTTGGGGTGGTGGGGATCGGAACCCTTTGGGGTTGGGGTAGAGGATCTCACGACACTGTTCAAATGAAACTTGTGTATTATAACGACCACAGAGTTTTACCCTCAAATCCTCTTCTAAAACCTTTCCTAAAATCTTCTTTTAAAATGTCTCTAACTGTTTCGTCGAAATAATTCCATAACCTGTCTAAAACAGTTTCGCCCAAATAATCCCTAAACGTAATTTCAGCGTGTTCCTTTTGTTTTTGGCATCTCTACGCTAATGCATTTCAAATTATTTGGAAACCTGATCCCCGCGCTAAAACAATTCATCGCTAAGATGTTTCTTGGAGAATTGTTTCCATGGCAATGTTTATTAATATCCTTGGTAGTTCGACCAAAAGAGTTGTTTCCGAGGCAAAGACATTAATGACTTGGATCTATTCCTGGAGAATCGTTTCTAGGCGAAAATTTTTAAAGTCTGACAGATGATGTCATTGGTTGATTGATCTGTCAAGAAAGGGGAATTAATTTGTTGTTTCTAAGGGTAATTATTGATTCACGATAGGTGAATTGAGGTCAACAGCACAGGTGTTCCAAATTCCGGGACGGTATAGCATTTGCTGAGAGCGTGCTCTTACGACAACAACAACATAGACCTTGGAAATTTAGGTCATTTACCCCATTAACCACGTGTTCTCCCTAATGACTCTATGCCCATATATGGTGTACTGTTCGGAGTTATAGGGTCATTTCTACTTACGGAATGATGCAGACCCTGTCTGCTGACCACGTGCCTCTGGGTATGGGGTCATCCCCTAACTAAACACTCCAATCAGGGTGGCTGCAACCTCATGTGGCGGGTGGAGCCCACCCTGGGAATTTCAGTATCTAGGTTAAACCTAGCTCTAATCAGATTCCAGGCCTAGGGTCGGTTGGGCTAGCGACCCTCCACCTGAAAACCAAGTGCTACGCAAAGTGACTACATAGCCTCGGATCCGGACCCCCTTTTTATCACCACAGATGCAGTATAAAATATATGCAGATTTTGAGTCAATAAAACAAAAACTGGAAAAGTCTAATGCCTCTGGATTTAGGGCCCAGCATATACCTAAAGCCTTTGGTTATGCTTTAGTTAACCAAAACAGGGACCTAGTCAAGCATACAAATCACCATGGACCACCTTATCACATTGAAAGTTCTAAGCAGCTACTGGAATATGTAGTAAAATGTTTAGATGAATTTTATGATACAAATAAACCAAAGAAAAATAAACCTTTGAATTTATAAGAAGCCGCTTGAAGAGAAGTTGAAAACTATTGAACTAAGAGGTTTGTCACAATGTTTGCAATTTAATTTTAAGGAATAAGTTATATATTCAAGCGTGTCAGACACTTTCATTTTTTATTTAATTTCTGGATGTTTTTCAACTAATACAGGTTTGATTTTGGTTCGCCGTACATTAAAAATTAAAACACAATTTGCATATTAATTTTGGCAGATTTATTCAGGATATGAAGGGTTGCCCGCTCCTCCATACCTTTCTCTTAACGCTAAAGCTGTTAGCACTTTTAAAAAAGCTTCCTATTCTAATTAAACAGCCCCTGTGTTTCAATTTTAGTAAACAGTCAAACTTTAGCGTGGGGAATAGGGTGTTGAGGAGGAGGCAACCCTTCATATATGGCATAATTTATGTTCGTTTTTCAAATAATGCCGGTAAATCTGGCTCACCCTCTATGAAATATACTCCCCCTCACGGAAAACTCCTCCGTGGAAATTTCATCCAACGTAAAGGGCACCCCTCCCCCCCCCGTCGAATTCCCTATGACTTTTTGGGGGGTTTCCCCCTCTTTTTTGAAAATAAGGCAAATATTCTGAGGCTCGTAACTTTTGATGGGTAACACTAAACTTGATGAAATTTATATATTTGAAATCGGCATAAAAATCCAATTCTTTTGATGTATCTATTGATATCAAAATTGGTATTTATTTGTTAGAGTTTCGGTTACTATTGAGCCGGCCTGCTCCTTATATATATATATATATATATATATATATATATATATATATATATATATATATATATATATATATATATATATATATATATATATATATATATATATATATATATATATATATATATATATATATATATATATATATATATATATATATATATATATATATATATATATATATATATATATATATATATATACTGAAAAATGGTTAAATGGACTCTTTGGAACGAATAGGACTATCTAGTAAGTAAAAAGTTATAGAAAATTCGTAAAGAGAATTAATCTAGAAAGCAAAGTAATGTGAATGACAGCATATATTTTAGCACATTTCATTAAAACCATAGACAGAAGGTGCACCTTTCTGCATACTCCCCCAGATTCCTCTGGGTTCCCTTTAGCCAGGGTGTGGCACCCACTACTCTGGGTCGACTCATGCTGAGCTTACAGAGTCATGCTACTGACCCCCGTTCAATCCAAGTACCCAGCTGCGCCAGAATTTGAAATCCTGTCCTGACAGACAGAAAGTTTTCAATCTGGCGCAACTAGCCACTCGGCTAGGACGGCTCTCTTGAAACCATGTCGTATGCTACTGTAGATGACATTACAATGAGAACGTGTTATTTTAGCATCTATAAAGAATAAATAGGAATGAGGAATGGTCTGTCTATGATTGAGGGTTGGGGAGGGGGGCTTGGGGTTTTTATCATTAATTGTGAGGTATTGAGGAGACATAGACCTATCAAGCTACATGTGTCGTTTCTATTAAATTTAAAAAGCGTATTATTTACCAAAAGAAAAATCCTAATAAAAAATAACACAATTAATAAATAAAATACTCATTTAAATATCAATAAGTTAGTAATAAAATCATTTGTTAGAACTGTACCACTCTAACAACAAAATTCTAAAAGAGTGATGAAGTTTAGCCGTGACTGTAGGGGAGTCATATACATGTTATTCTTTTAAACATAATAATTTTCAATGCAGAGAAGTAAGTCTACTAATTAATTCAGTTAATTTTTAAATAGGTATGCTATAGTATTAATCTCGTCGTAATTACGCTTACATCCTTACAGTACTTGCGTACTGCCAAAAATAACTATATCTAAACGATAGCGATTTTTTTTCTATTAACATTTTAAATGCAAATTCTTTTATATACTAAAAGTATAATACTTATCTAATTATCTATTATTGGCCTTACTAATAAAGAGGAAAGCGCAATATTTATAATTGAAATAGCCTACTCTTGATGATACTCCCTTTCTCCTAGTCTCTCCTACCACACATATATGAAGGAAGGGAGGAAGTTGACCAGGGAAATCTTTCAATTTGTTGTTTAATTTTTCATATTTTTCTACATTTTTCCTTTTTTCATTTCTCATGAATGCCTACTCTTCAAAATAAATTTTAGCATGTGTGAGTGACTTAAATCCGAATGAAAAATAGTACTATTAGTTAGACTGAGAATTATATCCACTTCAAGATAAAATATAAATGCTTCAGATCTTAAGGCATAATAACCTCGCTAAGGAAAGTAAACTTTTATTGAAGGGGGGCGGGGGCACCTACGCAAAAGCGGGGAGGGTCAACAATTTCTTGTGTTTTTGTATATTGCTCCAATTTTGGTGCATTTTTCAAAATTTCTTCCAACAGGCCCCCACCCCCATTAAAATATACATGCGTGTCGTCAGATTTGGGGGGGCGTGGGGGGGGGGGACTTTTCAAAAAGACACGGTGCTGGAAACTCATTCCAATGTAAAAAAAAAAAAATTGTAATATTTTTTTGGGGAAGCTTGTTCAGGCTCCTCTCTCTCCCACGCATGATAGTGAAATCACAAATGTGGGGTTAGTGAAATCACTGGGAGGCATCTCCATTTCTACTTTTCATTTTCTTTTATTACTTAAAAAAAAAACTCCTTGAAAAAAGCTTTTAAAAGAAAAGTAAAGAACTATATTAGACGAAAAAAGATCAGAGATATAATCGGATGGTCTGCAAAGCGGAAAATTGCTACAAATCAGCATCAATAGATAATGGAGACCCAAAACGAACGGGAATTAAAAGTGTAACCGCGTCAGACTCAGGACGGGGAGAGGCTACCTTGGGCGGGACTCACAACCTCTATTGCTTCTCAAGGAAAGAACATAATTTGCACTTTACTGAAAAAAATACAAATGAATGTGCATTTTCAGTTTAATATGCATATGCTGATATTTGTTCCTTAAAATCTTGGTAATTTTTTATTTACTAAAGTTATAAAAGTGAAAAAATTAAAAAAAAAAATCAGTAAAGTGAGATTATTTTCTTTCCTCTTTCCTTGGGAGGATGTGGGGGTTGTGAGCCGTGCTCATGTTAACTTCTCCTCGTTTTGAGTTTGACTCGGTTATTTATTGTGATTTCTGTTCGTTTTGGGTTTCATTTCTTTGTTGATGCTGATTTGTGGATGTTTTCTGCTTGGTAGAGTATTTGACTCTATTTTTGCTGAGTTTTGGTTTAATAGTCCCTGGTTTAATAGTTTTGCTGAGTTTGACCTCTAATAGTCCCTGGGGAGGGGGCTGTAGGCTACAAGGTTTTCCTATTGCTTACATATAGTATTTGTTATTGGGGAATATGTTTTTTCCTTTTTATTTGCGGGGGGGGGGGTGTTCCGTAGGGATAAAAGTTTTTTTGGGTATTTTACATGGGTGGAGGGGGAAGAAGATTCCCTGGCATGATTTGGAAACTAATTTCTTAGACCATACTGCTTTTTCGTTTACCAAAAATTAAGCAAGAAAAAATGGGTTTCAATTTTAATAAAGCAGTGAATAAATAACAATAAAATACATACTTAATTAAAAAATACTCCGAATATTTCGGCCCCGCGTCCGGGAGCCTTTCTCAACGAAAAAGAATATTCTTTTGAAAAAATAGTATACATAGGGGAGACTGGGGCACCTCCGTGCACTTTTTAATCAAAGTTACCTGCTTCGGCTTGTGCGCGCTATCGGGACTTCTTATTTGGCACCAGCATAGCTTAGCCACTTGGACAGAGCCTGGACAGAGTTAAAGCGAAAATATGCAAGCGCTGCTAAGTAGTTGACGTTTTCCCTGGGTCCACAAAATGTCCGAAACTGCCCCTATATAGGGGCAGCTTTGCACAGGTGTGGGGGTAGCTCCGGACATGCTTTCAGATACTGTATTCTTCAGATATAGGATACAAAAGTAAATAGAAAAGAAAAAAGGTTCATAGTTATCAAACTTAAATCACTCAGCGGATATGATCCAACCAAAGACCTGCAAAAACATAAGTAGCTTGGACCCGAGCAGTTCCACCGTGTCGAGTCACCTCCAGCTTCTTCACGACATCTTCAAACGACACCGATGCCTTGTCTTCAATATCAGGAAAGTGAAATCGATCAGAGTCTTTCTTTCTCCGTAGAAAAGAAACCTGAAACTCCCTGTTCATAATATCAGTCTCCAAGATCTTTGCTGCATAAAGAACAAAATCTTTCTTAAGCTGAAACCTCACTAGCACAAATTCGTCAACCTTGATCTCTTCTGGAATGAATGAAACTTCACTTTCAGTTTCAGGTATTTCACAGTCTGACCCTGCATGGAGGCTTTCATCTGAAGAGTCATGGAAAGAGATTTCCGAAGGGGATGAAGGTTCTCTTATCGTTGACAACTCTTGCTCCTTGCTCTTTGCCAGTTTTACTCTTTTCCTACCAGTCTTCTTTGCTGACTTTGCTTGTGCTCTTTTCTCCAGATCTTCTTTCTCTGGCGTATCCGTTAAAATTCTCGTTTTGCCAACTCGAGCCCTATTCACAGTTAGCTTTCTTGGTTTAGCCTTCGGGAATCGAAAAATGTCTTCTGGATTGACATCATGTTTGGGCCCTGGTGGTTGCTCTAAGGCCGAGGAATTCAGGACAGGGTCAGCAACTGCTTCCAAAGTATTCCTAGACTCTACCCTATCAGTTACTTCTCCAGCGGTGTTTGGTCTGTCTGAGACCTTAGCGGCGATGAAGTCTGCATCAGTGAACGCTGATCTTGAGAATGGCCATATTCCTGGTTTTGAAAAGCCCGATGTGATGTTGTTCGGAGTAAACGCTAGGGGATAAGCTTGACCAACTAGGTTTGCGGTGTGAGTTATTTGAAATCTTTCGTGTGGATGGTTTGTTTGCCACTCGCCGAACTTAGCCCTCAGATACGCCTTGAACGGGCCATAGACAGATATATCTAAGGGCTGCATTTTGTGGCTGCAGTGTGGCGGAAATGTGAGAAGCACTACTCCATTCTCTTTTGCATATAGAACTGCCTCCAAATAAATATGGCTTTCATGGTTATCGAGGATGAGCAACACCGGATTCTCCTTGTCGCATCGAGTGTGCTTGACGAAGTGCTTCATAACTTCTAAGAAGTTCGGTCCAGTCATCCAACCAGACTGGAAAGCTAACCCAAGGCTACCAGGTGGTGCTCCATGGAGCATGTGTTCTCTGAAGTGCACGCGTGGGAACGCAAACGCTGGGGGGACGGTGTTCCCGATGGCATTAACGATGCAACACACTGTAACTAACTCCCCCGCTCAGCAGCAACGGCCTTGCCCACTTGCTTTATACCAGATTTCGCTATGACTTTAGGGCTATCCATGACAGTTGTTACTCCGGTTTCGTCTAGGTTGTACACTCGTTCAGGTGTGAAGCGGTGCCGATTGTATAAAGCTTCAAGATTATTCATGAACGAGTTTACATTGAAGGGATTGAATCCTGAAGCCCTGGCCAGGCTGGTGTTCTCAGGTTTCCGAAGACTCAGCTCTGGATGACGCTTCATAAATCCATATGACCAGTCATATGTGGCGGCACACTTTTCATCCCAGTTCTTGGGATAAGAGACCCTCATCTTCACTGCATATTGATATGCCAGCTTCTGAGTTTGTGCTAAAGTCAAACCAAAGTGAAGTTCGCAGGAACGAAGAAGGTAAGTCTTAAGTTTTTCCTCTTGATCGTCAGTGAAAACCTGACGGGTGGAATACTTTCCTCGTTTCAAATTGGCTGATCTGGCTATTCCTTCATCCACACTAGTCTCGTTGGCTGATTTTGACTTCTTCAAGCGATCAAATAATGTTGAAGCAGCTATTCCATGGGTCTTGGCCGCTTTTCTGACCGAATCTCCATCTTGTATGGCTTTTAGCCCTTGTTTGATAGCTTCTTCGTTTGGCTCGGACTTAGTAGGGATATAATTTCGCACCATTTCTGGAAAGAAAAATGCTGCCTTCAGTAAAACTCAGTTATTAAGCACTTACTAGGAGCTATAATAATAATAATTTATTTTTAACCCGCGTAATAACAAGTTATGACACTTGTGGAGTAACACAAGTAAAAAAAAAAAAGACAAAAGAGAAAATGAAATAAAGTACACTACAATGAAATTAACCGAACAGACGGACCAAAGGATGATGAGGCGAAAAACGACAAAAAGCTGAATCCGACAGCCTTCCATGCAGCACGGCCAACTTTGCTGTTATATCAGGGACTTCAAACTTACGAGTTATCTTACCATTACTATGCCAGGGGGAGATAAAGTAAAAATTTACAATATCTGAAGTAAAAAGACCGGATCTGCTTAACATCTTTTTTCTTAAGAAGGGGATAAAGACCAGAAAGATAAAGGACAGAATGATCACAGAATGTAGAATATAGCCTACCCAATGCACGTCTATTATACTTCCCTCGATTGGCAACAATCTTAGAATATCCCATTTGAATTTTCTTTTGAACATCACGAACAGTGCACTGCCGTAAGCTAGAAATTGAATTAGTAACAGTAATACCCAACCACCGAAAGGCGGAAACAGAGGGTATAGAAAAACCGCGACAAACTAAGGGAACATTAGAGGAAGTCGGACCATTAAAAACTAGAAACTCACATTTCTCAACATTAAGAGAAAGACCAATTTTAGAAAATAAACGTGAAACTTTTGAGACCATAAAAGAGAGACCTTGCTTAGTTTTACATAAAAGTAGAAGATCATCCGCATAAGCAAGATAAGAAACATCTGAAAGTCCAATGAAATATTTTGATCTAATTTCATCTAATATACCAGAAATACACATTTTGAATATACTAGGTGATAAAACCCCTCCCTGTTTCACACCCCGACGTACACGGACAAACGGAGGTCCAGATTTATTAATTCGGAGGAAAGAATTCTCATACCAAAAACGAAGAAGAAAAATGACTGAAAGATTTACACCATTATTAAAAAAGGAAAAAAAAGCTTGACTGTGGACTACACTGTCAAAAGCTTTAGAAAGGTCCAAAGTACATATATAAAGTGGCAAACCCTCAGCCAGGCTATTCTTAAGACGGATGAAAGAACACGGTGTGTATGTTGACAGCCAATACCAGATTGAAACCCGAATTGATTCGATCCGAAATTTATATTTTCATTTAAATGAGGAATTAAAATATATTCAAGGATTTTACTCAAGTTACACGCAGTGGTTATAGGGCGATAAGATGAACAATGAGAAGGGAGTTCTCCTCGTTTTAATATTGAGGTGACAGTTCCACAAAGAAAGCTATCCGGAACCAGCGAAGATGTTAAACACATTTGGAACAACAACTGCAAATGAAATAAAAGAACAACACACTTTGGATTTATATTATTTGCACTAATACCATCAATATCAACGGATGAAGATTTCAGTTGCTTAATTGCACTTTCAACAGCAGCTACTGATACTGGAATAATATGGCCCTGATGAAGCGAAGGCGGAAGAATTTTAGAAAGTAACCGAGAATAATGTGACTGCACTAAAAAGTTAATTTTGGAAAAAATTGACGAATAATAATCATACCAAGCTGAACTAGAAATCGAATCACTTTTATGAAGATCACTTTTATCCAGCTTCTCAGAATTAATCAATTTAGACCAATCATTCTTAGATGTTGGAAATTCCATACCCTTATAACGAATGGATTTAAGGTACTTTTTATATTCATTCTTTGTTTTCTGCTTTATATCCGCAACAGACCCCGACGCAGGTCTACCACAATCAACCCAAATTCGCAACCAAAGTTTTGCCTTATTTTTATAATTCTTTAATTCAGGATCGGCAGCCCATATAGATTTTCGCGTTTTAATACGAATACGCTCTTCGAGAACCGCAATTTTTTCAGCTTCTTTCATACATCTAATTATATCATCAATCCGTCCTTTCCTTTTAAAAATGAAAGAAAAAAACACCAATGGCTGCTCAAATCATCGGGGCACCTCCGGACAGTGTCCAAACCTGCCCCAAAAAAATTGTCCGGAGGTGCCCCTAAGGAGCCTTTCAGAAGAAAAGAGTCATAACCAAAGAACACCTAGAGTTACGTCAATCTTATGTAGAGGAAGCATATTTGGGTTCGTTTTGCTTGTTCCTAGAACATTACATTAAATGTATCTATAAAACTTACCTCTCTATTTCACTTTTATCATCACGCGAAACAATTGGCAGCTGTATCTTTAAAGTCTTATTACCGACTGACTCACTGCTATGCTATTTGATGGAAGTGCCATCTTGCCTCCAAGATGAACAGTAAAATGGCACATCTTTGTGATTTTTTTCCAATTTTTCCGCTAGATAACAAAGCCAACAGGTTCGATGTCTGGAGGTGCCCCGTGTGCGGAGGTACCCCAGTCTCCCCTAGAGATACAACTATGTATGTTGTTTTTTGGAGGGATTTTTTTTTCTGTTGAGAAAGGCTCCCGGACGTGGGAGCCTTTGTAACTACATTGAGAGTTCAAAAAAAACTTTTAATTTAAAAACTTTTGTTCTAAAAAAGTGTAAAGAGCAGGGTATTGAGGATGAGATAACCCCCATTATATACATAGTAATTCTGGCTTGTTTCTATTTTTGGTCTTGCTCCCTACTTTCAGTTGAAAAAAACTTGTTTTTTTATATTTAATTTCTGATTGTTTTCAAATAATGTTGAGAAATCTGGCTCTCCCTCCATGGAAAATTCCTTCCCCCCATGGAAAGTTCTTCCCACATAAAATGTCCCACCCCACAAGGAAAATATCTCCCAGACAATTCCTTTCTAGCCATAAAATCCCCCCTCCCAGAAAATTCCTTGCAGACAATTCTGGCTGAAAAATTTTTCTTAACACTCTTTCTTGAACCCCCTCCCCTCCCTACAGAAAGATACTCTAGACAAGTGCAATCTGGTAAAAATTCCCCCTGGGCAATTCACCTTAACATCTCCACATGTAAAATTGAGTCAGCAAAGAGAAAGTAAGACAAATAAAAATAATTTTATGTAGGAATTTTGGCAAAATCCCCCAGTGTAAAATTTTGCTTGGAAACTCACCGGGTGAAACAATCAATAAATTAGTATGTAAGCAATCGGGAAATTTCGTGACTTGCAGACCCTTCTCCAGGGGCTGTGGGGCGGCATGTTATCCCCAAAGGCATAGTTACTGGGTTTTTCAACTATGCTGAACAAAATGATGAATTTCCCTTTCATGATATTCTGAAAGGGCCCTTTCAAATGAGCCCTTTCATGATATTCTAGGATTATTGGTTTGATACAATCACCCCTGAAAAAAAAAAAAAAAAAAAAAAAAAAAAAAAAAAAAAAACAAGCATCCATGATATTTCTTCTGGCAAAAAGTTCAAAATTCCACATTTTTGCAGATGTGAGCTTGAAACTTCTACAACAGGGTTTTCAGATGTTGAATCTGATGGTAGGATTTTCATCAAGATTCATTGACTGTTAGGGGGTTCCCCCAATTTTCGAAAATCAGGCAAACGTTCAAAGGCTTGTTGCTTTTGATGGGTAAAACTAAACTTAATTAATCTTATATATTTGGAATCAGCAGAATAATCCAATCCTTTTGATATCTCTATTGATATCAAAATTCTGATTTTTAGATTTTTGGTTACTATTGAGCCATGTATCTCCTTACTTACAGTTTTTTACCACAAACTGTTTGATAAATTCCATGTCTGAACATTATTCATGGTCATTCCACTAAGGGCTCAAGAGGCATATTTATTGGACTGTTCAAATAGTTTGAACAAAATACATGTCGAAATATTTGATCACATGTCTTGAGAGGTTACAGGGGAGGCACAGAATGGGGCTGTTTGCATACCAATTACTTTTGACTCTTAAAAAGTGACACTAGAACTTAAAATATCAAATTGGATGAGCCCACTCCATATTTTCTGCAACCACTTGGTCCATACAGAGTGGTTAAATGAAAAAATAATTGAATGCATATGGCTGTTTGCCTAGGCTGTGCTGTTATGCTGTCTCTGACAATCCTCAAACCCAACTACTTTGCAAGATAGAAAAAAGAAATGTGGTTAAAATTTTGCTGTAGTCTGCATTTCTTTTTTCAAATCTTTTAAAGCAGCATAATTTTGCCTACTCATCTTTTTGTTTCTTTGTTCTTATGGCTAAAATAGGGGCCACACTCACATTGTTCTTATGGCCACAATTGTGCATGCATTTAATTGCTTTTAGTATATGTGGTTTTTAAAGTATAGGGTTAGACCCACCTCTAGCCAATAGGAGATTAACACAACTAGGAACACTGCCCTTTATTGTGTTGAACTTTCTATTGTGTATTTTTAACCTATAGTGTATTACTGAAATTTTTGAAATTTTTTGCAATAAAAAATTACAATCACAAAGC
This sequence comes from Artemia sp. Qi Xiang Cuo, assembly GCF_049724085.1. Taxonomy (NCBI): domain Eukaryota; kingdom Metazoa; phylum Arthropoda; class Branchiopoda; order Anostraca; family Artemiidae; genus Artemia; species Artemia sp. Qi Xiang Cuo. The sequence goes on from NC_142809.1 coordinate 31,645,986, forward strand.
TAACATTTCACCCAGAGCTTCCAGGCAATGGCCCTAAATTATGTCAATTACCCTTTGTTCAGAGATAGGTTTTAGCAGAAAACGCAGTTGTATTTGATTTGGTTTGCACAATGTTATGCTCTCAAAACAACACACACACATACATGAACATAATGGACTGACTTCCACCGAACCATTCAGCATGTCCCTAGGTGGTAATAGGGGAATGCTCCTCATATATGTAGGGTACCTCCATAGGAGGCCCGAATCAGGGGAGGACCTTGTCCCTGGGGGTCCATAATAGAAACTGGGACACCCTCGCCAAGGGTCATGAATACAGGCAGAGGAGGAAGAAGGCCCCTCAAATGTACACTCAAAAGGGCCCACTGGTTTGTCCACAAGTCTCATGAGTTGCAAACCTTCTCCCAGTAATGGGTTAAATTGCATGGTGATGCAGAACACCATAGCGGTAGGATCCTCTATAGGAGGACAACTGCGGCAGGGCGTAAGATCCAGATCTATGGACAATGGCCTCTACAAAGGGCCGCTTCGACCTTTTCTGGGCACCTGCAAGACTGGGGACCTTGCGGTCAACTCTATTCCTACTTGAGGAGTGGCGCCCCTCGAGGAAATTATAGCCTAGTAAATGATACATCATTCGCACGGGATTCTGACTAATGGACAATTCTTCTGGGCTTGGTATCTTTTGATGGGCGTCTTTGGGTTGAAAAACCTCTTCCTAGCTAATTTATCTATTATGGGTTGCCTCCCCGTGGTTGCATAATATTTGTAGGCATGAATATATGATGAGTTGGAGGTAATAGGCTTGAGACTGTCTGTGCAGGATTTCGACTCTTGTTGATAGAAGAGCATCGCCAAGTGCAGAAAACATTGTCGTGACCAAGACGGGCCCAGGATTGCACAAAGCCTCCATTCATGGAGGTCCCAGGGACTTCTTGCTGTCCAGTTCTAAGCCGGCTTAAGCACTTCGGTGTAGGCTTGAGAAGATATGTGATCCCCGTCCTACACTGGTATCCGGGATCATTGCTTTTCCTGAGGCGAAAATAACTTCAATAATTTAAAGAACATGAAAATTGGAACTTGGAATGTTACGACATTAAAAAATGAATATCGCATCGACATTTTGACTGACGAATTCAGACGATTCGAACTGGATTTATTAGGAGTTTCAGTAACTCATATCCCAGGGGTAGAAAACATGAAACTAGATGATATAGAAATTGTTTACACAGACATGAAGGATGGGGTACATAGACAGGGAGTAGGGTTGATGATGAATAAGGAAGCTGCTAAGTCTTGTTTAGGCTGGGAAGTTATTAATAATAGAATACTAATTGCTCATTTTATGACTAGAAAGTTCAGGGTATCAGTTATAGTAGTATACGCCCCTGTACAACCGACTGACGGAAATACTAGTGACTCAGATGACTTTTAATTACAGTTACAAGAGCAAATAGACAAGGTCCCAGGTAGAAATATTATGTTATTATTGGGATATTTTAATTCCGAGGTTGGTAGAAATTGTGATAGATGGTATCCTAGCCTAGGTAAATTTGGTGTAGGAAAAGAAAAGAGTAATGGATACAGACTTTTGCAATTTTGTAGGTTTAACAATCTAGTTATAACCAATACGGTGTTTGGTCATAAAATGACTCATAAGTTAACATGGTATTCACGTGACGGTAAGACAGCACATCCTATTGATTATATTATAGTAAACCGAAGACTGGCAGGATCAATACAAGATACTAGGGTATATAGGAGTGCTGTTATTGATGTTAAAAGTAAAGATCACCATCTAGTAGTGTCAAGGGTTAATTTAAAGCTGAAATATCGGAAGGGAAACTACCTCCCGAGAAATTATAATGTTGGTAGAACGCAGGATGAGAATTTGAGAGCAACTTTCCAGGAACAGTTGAATACTAAACTTCAGAGTTTAAGAATTGATAATACGGAATATGGTTGGAATAATTTTAGAAAAATAATTTGTGAAGTTGCGGAAGGCGTATTAGGGAAGAAAGCTAGAACTGCAGCTAAGAATATTAGTGAAAAAGCTTTATGTTTAATAGAAAGGAGAAAGGACTTGCACAAGAATTATCTGAGTGATAGATCGTATGAAAACAAAAGAAATGTAAAGAAAATGGAGAAAGCATTAAAATATGAACTAAAGGGGTGTGAAGTGGAGGCCATGGATAAGATTGCCGAGGATCAGGAAGATGCAGCTAGACGGCATAATAGTAAAATATTGTACTGGCACGTTAACAAATTGAGAGGGAGTAGTCAATCCGGACTTGGCTCAGTTATAGATAGGAACGGGGCCACAATTAGCGATAAGAAAGAACTAAAGAGAGATGGGCAGAACGTTTTGAGATCTTGCTTAACCGAGATAGAGTTGCAGCAAAAGATATAGAGGGTAATGAAAAAGTTTGTGATACCTTGGATTTGAAGGAAGATATATTTTGTGAGGAAGAATCAGCGACAGTACTAAAAGGATTGAAAAATAACAAGGTGGCTCCTGGTGCTGATAGTGTGGTAAATAAGTTTCTTAAATATGGCGGCTCTGAGGTTAGACATAAGTTATTGAAGATTATTAATATAATTTTTCAAAAAGGGGAAGTACATAGCAATTTTTGGAAAACCTAAATTAAGCCACTTTATAAGAAAGGTGATAAAAGTGAGTGTTGTAATTGTCGAGGCATTAGTCTGGTCTCTGTAGGTAGCAAATTACTTAGTAATATGATACTTTTTAGACTGAGAGATGCCGTAGACAAAGTTTTAAGAGAAGAGTTGTCCGGTTTTAGAAAAGGTAGAGGATGTGTCGACCAAATTTTCACTCTTAGGCTAATTATTGAGAAGTGCCTGAGTTTTCTAACACCTTTGCTCCTCAGTTCTCAAGATTATGAGGAAGTTTTTAATTTTTTTGATAGAAGAGCTTTAGCAAAGGTTTTATCCTTGTATGGTATACCAGACAAATACATTAAACTGATTAATGCTATGTAAGAGAATAACACTGCTGCGGTTAATGTAGGAAATGATGTTAGCAGCTGGTTTTGTATTAAATCAGGAGTTAAGTATGGTTGTGTTCTATCCCCCTTTATATGGATCATTTTGATGGACTTTTGTTTTAAGGAGCACACGAAAGGCAATGGGAGACCACGGAATCAAATGGTGAGGAAAAAGTCTCCTGGACTTGGACTATGCTGATGATTTATGTATCCTATATGAAAGTGAGAGCAAAATGAATGAAGTTTTAGAGGTTTTGCGAGTTCAGGGTTGTAGAATTGGTTTGAAAATTAATGTTAGGAAGACTAAGTCACTAAGGCTAGGAATAAGTGAAGATGAAAAGGTGACGTTGGGTAATGAAAAGATTGATCAGGTGGGCAGCTTCACTTACCTTGGTAGTGTTATTAGTAAAGATGGTGGGAGCAGTGGAGATGTTCAAAATAGAATAGCCAAGGCTCAGGGTGTTTTTTCACAGTTAAAAAAAGTCTGGAAGAATAGGAAGATAAGTCTGTAAACCAAGATTAGAATATTAGAAGGTACAGTGATGACAGTGGTAAAATCTGGCTTTGGAGCATTGACGCTCCGAAAAGCGGATGAAGATTTGCTAGATGTTTTCCAGGGAAACTGCCTAAGGATTGTTCTGGGTACCCGGCTGACTGACCGTATTTCAAACAATAGGCTACACGAAAAATGTGGTTCAATACCGCTCTCTAGGGCTATAATGAAAGAAAGTTTGAGGTGGTTAGGGCACGTTGTGCGGATGAAGGATGACAGATTGCCGAAGATTGTTCTTTTCGGCCAACCATCTAGGACTAAACGGAAAGCAGGTCGTCCCCGTCTGGGGTGGGAGGACGTCATAAAGAAAGATTTAAAGGAAATGGGAACTTCGTTGGCAGGTGTAAAGAAGGTGGCTTTTAATAGATTGGGATGGAGGAGGAGTGTGCGTAGCTGTGTTGGCCTCAGGCGGCTTGGTGCTGCGGTGAGTTGTTAGTAGTAGTAGTAGTATTTCCTGGAAAATTTCTCTCAAATTTTCATCCCGGTGTCTACCAACGTCATAACTTCTATCTACTGTTCCTAAATTTCAGCTTTAGATAAACCCTAGACGCAACTAGATATTAGTCTTTAATTTTAACATCAATTTTAATTTTAGCACTTTTATATACCCTAGTATATTGAATTGACCCGACCAGTCTTTGGTTTTCAACACAGTAGAGGTAATATTTACTTCTACTGTGCTATGGTTTACAATAACATATCCAAAAAGGTTGGTCGTCTTACCATCATGTTAATACCATGTTAAATTTTAGGTCATTTTAGGACAAACAACTATAGTGGGTATAACTAGATTGTCATATCTGATTCTTAAATTCTCAAGTTACAGCAAAAACATCCTGGCAGGATTTTCTACTTTGTTTTTTTCATTCACTTCTTTCTTTTACAATTTTAATAGGTCTGTGCAATTTTACTTGCTAAGGTTTCGCCAGTACAGACACACCTGGGTCGACTATCACAAGTATCTTTTGGTGACCAACACATGAATCAGAACCTACCCACAATGTTCTGGAATATTGTTTCGGCTAACTTTGGTTAGAATAATTTTTTGCGGAGTTCAATTTTGGGGGAGTTTGTGTGGCTAAAGGTTTGCTGGGCTGACTTTCAACTTTAAATATTGTGATAGCTAGTGCCCTCCTTAAGTAACTAAAGAGATCGTTCCATATCAAAGCGCTGTTTTCTGCCATTTTGTGTCACATTACATCAGTTTTCGACCAGCTAGAGTCAAAATTCCGGGGAATGCAAATTATTAGAAAGCTGATCGATTGTTCATAGTTTAAAACCCTTTGAGGTTTACAGTTCTCTATATTTAAAATCGGTGGAAATCTCTTTTTAGCCTGGGTGAAATAACCAATATTCGAGTAGCTTTTTTGGGTCAAGACCGAGATCACACCGCAGCAAAGTGTCGTTTTCTGCCTCAAAACAACGATTATTGCTAAAAAGGCCAAACTGCGAGTCAGTGAACATTCCGAGTTGGTCGGTCGATTAAAAACTACTTGAAAGCTGTAAATAAAATCCATCCTTCCTTAAATCCCTCTTCAAAACCTCAAGTTACATTTAGAGCTTTTCCTGTGACGGGTACTCATACGCGCTCCGGGAAAAACTTCTCAACCTGTGCTTCAAAAAAGCACCGAGCTTTGGTGAACGTGGACAAATCTTGCGTTTTAGTTTCAGAATTTTCATGACTCCTGAGTGGGGTAGGGGGGGGGGGGGGTAGGATGGTAAAGGTCAATAAAGGAACAACCAAGAAATGTTCCATTTTATTTGCTGTTCAAACTTCTATCTAAATGTAAAAAAAAAAATTCTCACAAATATCGACGGTTAAGTCTGAAAAAGAAAATGTTCTCTGATAAAAGGAATCAAAATATTCCATTTTCAGAATAAATTAATTCGTCGGTGCCTTTGGTAAACAATTTTCTTTCGGGACAATTCTTTTTTACATTTTTAAGAAGGTAGCTGAGCCAGGTGAATGAACTTTCAGAGAGTGTCAGTCATTAGTATTTGAGCTAATTGTAGGAAGTTCTGTTCAAAGTTATTCTGATGGAGGTAAATATACAAGTTGAAACTTAACATGAATAAGAGCTATTGATTCACGTTCTCCGTAACATAAATATGGAAAAATAAACTGATACTCGAGCAAACTGACTGTCGGTATTTCCCTATGTTTATAAAGTTCTCAAAAACTGGAGTTTTACTAAAAACCGAGTTTGCTTGTTAGTCTCGTTGGATTTGCCTTGCTACTTAGACGTGATAAATTCCAATTTGAATTGGGGCTTCTGTACTAAAAACGTTTAGATGGATTAGATACAATAATTTTAGCGTTTTTCCCAATATAAAGTTTCAGTCCCCATGCCCCGCCCCCACTACCTGAAAAATCAAACTGCATCGTTTTTTAGCCGTTCCTGAGATATTGTATAAATGCTACTTTGATAGCTCAGATAAGAATAGTATCCTTGAATTTACCTCTGCCCGTTCCAGCCAGGTTAAAATTTTAGGTGCATTTGACTACACAATACTTCCTATGAATTTCAACTCGATCTTCCAAGCCGTTTTATTGAAGTTACTCTACTTTGCCAACATTGGTGAATAAAGTGTCGCTCGACTTATATCATTACTTCACTGTGAATAGGTTCTAGTCCCCCATGGACTTCAAATGCCAAAACCTTTAGGTAGATTTGAAGCAATATAAGCTTAATATTGCTCTATACCCTTCCTTATGTTAAACTTTGAGGTCTAAATCTCCCCCCCCTGTTAAAGAAAACTCGCTGAAATTTCAAACAAGCCCTCTCGAGCATTGCGCAAGGTAGCGTGGATACGCTATTTTGATATCATGGCGGCACATAGTACATGTTTTTTTTCAGGTTCACCCTTTTCTCTATGTCATAGGTCATTGATCACCCCAACCCCGTTCACACTCCCTAAAAGTTTCACCTTCTACCAAAAACTGGCCTCGAGATAGTACAGATACACTATTTTGATATCCTGAAAAAACATATTGCCTTTTGATTTACCTTGCTACTTAGCCGTGTTGATATTACAAATCTGCTGGTAATTTATAGTGGAATTTTTTAGCGGATCACGGAATGTAAAATTTCAGCCCCTCCCCCCTAACATGAAATTTGAAATCTTTTTGATCCATAGTTTCCTCAACTATGAAGTTGAAGAATAGACCTTGAAGTCTCAACTTCGTTCCCCAAGCCGTTTCCAAGATATTTCACATATACTATTTTGATTCCTGGATGTAAATAGTGTTCTCTGATTTAACTCTGTTCCCTCTGGTAAGTATAAATTTAAGGTCCACCCCTCCCCCTCTTTCTCACCACTCCCTGAAAATTTTAACTTGATTAAGTTACTCCTCAATATTCCAATAAAATTTTTCGATGAAAAAGCAAAGATGATTATTTAACCTCTTTCTCTTCCTCAACAGAAGATTGGAAGTACCCTTTCTCGCCTTTTCTCCTTCTGTCTTCCTTTTCCCCGACAATAACAAACAGTTTTGACTTCATCCCGCAAACCGTTCCAAGGATCTAGCAGATATACTACTTTGATGACCTAGATACACATAGTGTATCTTGATCTACCTCTCCCTCCTAAGTCAAAGCTTGAGATCTGTTTGATCTCTCCAACACTACCTTGAAGTTTCACCCTGGTCTGGCAGGCCATTCCTGAGACTACGGAAGTAATTTTAAAACTCTGGTACAAATAGCGTCTTTTGATTTACTCGGGTGCCCGTATGGTTTCTAGACTATACCCCCGTGACACTCTAGGAATCTTATTCTACCGATAGATCCCTTAGAGCTCTTCTACTAAAACCAGTATTTGAACATTGGCTAATTTACGTAGTTTAAGGCCAATGCTCCTGGGTTTGAAGTGGTTGCGTTGACCCTGAAGGCATATTTTTTTATACCTTTTAACGTTTCTGAACAAAATAATTATCTCAAAGTTTCTCATTTATCAAAATGATTACTCTAATGCCATTGGACTTACTAGGGGGATGGGTGGCAGGAAAGGGTACAGGAGGAAGGTCTTCTTCAGCCCCTGCTTTTCTTATGAAAAGTGCCCCAGAATAATTTTTGTTTTAATTTAGGTTTCTTTTGGTCCAAGGACTTATGAGTTTCAAGCTGACCAAGGACAAAAAGTTTTTTGGCCCACTTCTAGATTTCCTCCTCCCTACCCCCTTTCTTCCACCCTCACGACAAAATGTTCGATCCTTTCAACCAAACAACAATCCCTGACAATTTCGAGCTAATCACACGCCCAACATCAAGCAAACCCCTTTTTCCATTATAAAATTTATTTTTTCTTTTATTTTTTATTAACAATTAGTTTGTGTTATTTACGGTCCGTCTCTCAGGGGCTGTGGAAATCATCTCCCCATGGAGGCACATTATTGAACCTTTTGACTATTTTGAGCAAAATGATGTTCTTCATATGACGTCAGACGTCTTCGGACGTCGTTGGGGGTTACGGTGGCGGTTTGGAAAAAGAGGGTGTATGAGGCCTGTTGGCTCATCAGTGACTGTCAGCTTGCTAAAGGATTTCTAGAACTTCCAATTTCCAATCTAATGAGCCCTCTTCAAAGTTTCTGCGGCCCCTCCTTCCATAAGAAGTAGGGGGAAGGGGAATAGGCCATTGAATTCTAATGGGTATTTGCTTAGGCAACGGTGCTTGCGCTACCTCTGACTAGAAAAACTTCATTAAAAAAAAAATTCTTAACCGAAAGCTTCTTTGTTTACCAGAGGAAAAATGTAGGGATAAAAGCAGTAAAGATTAGACTTCCGGGTTTAGATTGTTTAGAATCCTGAGCAATATGATGCCTCAAATTAAAATTTGATAAGCCCTTTTTGGTGAACAACAAAAATATATTGTTTTTAATCAACAGTTAACAGTTAACAAGTTGCCAAGCATGTTTTTAGTCAACTATACAGTAAACAGAAGTTGGAAAAGGATTGTTAGATGACGATCCTACTTGGCTTGTATGGCAACAATCGCAACCCATAATACCCGTTCTTTGCCAAATGAGTTAAATTTGTCAGTTTATCTTTGTCTACTTTGTGTAACGTACAGTTACATAGTGAAAAAGTAGATAAGTCGGAAATGACGGAATATTTTTAGGTAAATTTTGTTATATGCTGTTTAAAAAAGGGAAGGTGTGAATTTACTGGTAATGGTGGAGTTTATGGGTACTTATTTGTTATATGGTACACACGAAAGATGTCAAGTTTGGTTAATGCTAATGAAATAAAATAGAATGAATATATAATAGTTTAGAAATAAATCTGGGCTATATATTTGCACATTAAGGGGGTGGGGGTGGTGATGGGTAAAGTATAGCATATATCAAATATGTAACCTAGGTACGTCCCCCCCCCCTAAACACCGAAAACAACAGTTTAAATTTTGTAAACGCAATTAGCAATCACTCTTTGCCATCCATTTATCTCTTGCAAATACGCGTTTGCCGGGTTTCCATTAGCAGTTCCTTGTACAATATATAGCGGTGTGTACCATAAAATGCACAAGTACCGGTTTTATGTACTGTTTCTAACTAAAAACCACAATTAAAATATTCTCAACCTTATTACACAACATAGTAAAATTAGTGTTGGGCTGCTCTTCTGAATAAATGTAGTACCGTTATATCCCTTATTTTATGCTTAATCTAATATAATAGTCGTTACCCTGATAACACAACCCAACACCCTTCCCCACTAATGGTCATATATATATAGCCCTAAACTATGTGTTTCTTCGTTATTTTTAATTTCATGATGTAGCTGGATTCTCGAATCGATAAAATCCAGATTTTACTTGGGTAATTAGCCTGCAATAGAACTGTGGATCAAGGGCACATCCATGGTTTTGTTTGGTATGGGGGGATGGGGGGGACAATAAAACAACTTCAAAAACGCATCAAAAATGTGTTATATGCATTTTCGTTATGTTTTTACGAATTGGACAAAACTTTTGGGTGGGGAGGACAAAACCCGTGTCGGGATTCGGCCTTGCTATGAATAAAAATATTGTTTGAAATGATTTAAGAATGTGGACAGCAATAGAAGGAAACTTGATAATCAGATTAATAGAAACGTGTTGCATGCAATTAGGGATATATCCAATTAGGTAAGAATCGCGGTAAAATTACTTTAAGGCGGCTCTCCTGAAGAAAGCATGCTTATAAATAAAAATAGTAGGCAATCATCAGATTTTTATTTAATACTCTTTCTAATAATACCATGGTTGATTTTCTGACAACGTCCCATCCTCTCTGAGGGTCGTATATATAGCCTAATAATATATTTTTCTCCGTTAGTTGAATCTCGTAGAGCGTCGTGAATTCCATGTTACAGCGGATATTCTCGACTTGATTAAATCTAGCTTTGTCTGAGTGATAATAGAATTGTGGATTATATATTATTTGAAATTAATTTAAAAAAACAAAGTTTTTCCGAGGAAAGTAAAGAGTGAATTTAAAACTTAAAACGGACAAAAATTTTAAATTTACAGCATGTCTAATATACGTCAATAAAATTAGTACAAATAAACCAGATAATTATGTTTCCCTATGCTTCTAGGATTATGCAAAACTAGCTCTTTACTGAAAACACAAAAGTCAAGTTTAAAAAAAGGATTATTGATTTAAAAGTCAAATTTGAGTCTGTAGCCTGACAACCCTAAACGAATCTATAAAGCTTTTCATAGTCTTACACCAGTTGTGACATTAGTAGTTTTCAGTATACAATTAAAATTATCTTAAAAACATAAGCGTAAAACTAAATATTTTTTAATAACTTCGAAGTGATTGAACAGCATACAGAAATATTGGATTGATTCATCAAACAGCATTTTGCTCTCACCAGCTATAATACCAATGGTGGGTAATATACAGTCTTAAATTGTAAGAAATATGCTTTAGTATCACTTGAAATCAAGATAAAATAAAACGTAATATGAACTCTAGAAATCCGATTATTTCTCTCCATACAAGAGTGAATTTCAAGCTATGATACCAATTCTAAAGCTAGTCTATAGTCCTAATGCTATCAAGATGGCCTTAATTCAAACTTGTGTGCAAACTAATCATGACATGTCCTTTTAAGAACCAAAACGAGAGCCAGTTATTGAACTGAGCCATTGTGCAGAAGTGACACCAAATTATACGTAGAAAAAAAGAAAATCCTAAAATGGATTGTTGCTTTATCTTAAAAGGGATTGATCCTAAAAGGATTGATAATATTTTGATTCTATAAAAAGTGTCCTTAATTGGTTTGCTTTTACAGTACCAAAACTCCTATATTATTTTGTGTTTTCAGTAAAGCGCTAGTCAGAGGCAACGCTGTAGCGTTGCCTATAGTAAAGGCCATACGGCTCCAATGTTTTATTATTTATAATTTATTTTATTTTTTTCCCAGAGGCACTTCATATGGAAGGGGTCGTCGTAGACACTTCAAAGGGGGCTCATTCGATTGGAAATCGAGAGTTCTAATGCTCTTTTTAATAGTCGAAAATGATTGCAGGGCAACTAGCTCCCCCTAGCCCATCATTCCCGCAAACACATCTAATCAAAATTTTGAGATAGCCATTTTGTTCAGCGTAGTAGATTTCCAGATAGAAAATATATTTTAAGGAGGACACTCCCCCACAGCCCTCAGGGCGAGGGTTTTAAATTTTGCCCGGGGGGCATATAAGATTTTTATAGAAGGCGTTGTCTTAGAAACTTCAACACAGGCTCATTCGATTGGAAATTCAAAGGGCTAGTGCCCTTTTAAATAGTCGAAAGTGATTGGAGGGAAACTAGCCCCCCCCACGTCCCTCATTCCCCCACACACATCCAATCAAAATTTTGAGATAGCCATTTTGTTCCGCGTAGTTGATTTCCAGATAGAAAATATATTTGTGAGGAGGACACTCCCCCACAGCCCTTAGGGCAAGGGTTTTAATTTATGTCCTGGGGGCATATAAGGTTTTTATAGAAGGCGTTGTCGTAGAAATTCGATTGGAATATTAAAAAGGGCTAGTGCCCTTTTTAATATTCGAAAGTAATTGGAGGGCAACTAACCTCCCTCTCACGCCCACCTTTTCCCCAAACACATCCAATCAAAATTTTGAAACAGCCATTTTATTAAACGTAGTTTTAGGTTCTGGAAATTAGGTCTTTGAGGATGGCAACTCCCCCATAACCCTCAGGGGAAGGGTTGTAAGTTATGCCCTGGGGGCATAAAAGGTTTTGTATCGACAACATTGTCGTAGAAACTTCAGAAAGGGCTCAGTCGATTGGAAATTTAAATGGCTATTTCCCTTTTTAATAGTCGAAAGTGATTCTAAGGCAACTGACACTCCTTCAACGCCCACCATTTCCCCAAACACATCTAATCAAAATTTTAATATAGCCATTTTGTTCAACGTAGTTGAAAGTTCTGGAAATTATATGTTTGAGCAGGATACTCCCCCCACAGTCGTCAGGGGCAAGGGTTATAAGTTATTTCTTGGGGGTATATATGGTTGTTATGGAAGGGATGCTCGTATAAAATTCCTAGCGGGTTCATTTTATTGGGAATTGAAAGTTGTAGTTCCCTTTTTAAGAGTCAAAAGTGATTGGAGGGCAGCTAGCCTCCCCCCCCCCACTCCATTTGTTTTTTCCCAGAGGCACTTCATATACAAGGGGTCGTCGTATAAACTTCCAAGGGGCTCATTCGGTTGGAAATTGAGAGTTCTAATACCCTTTATAAGATCAAAAAGTAATCGGAGGGCAATTAGCCCCCCAAGCTCTTTTTCCCCAAACACATCTAATAAAAATTTGAGGTAGCCATTCTGTTAAAAATAGTTCAAAGATCATATAACAAAACTCCTTTACGTATGGTCATTTCTTTAAAAATAGTTCTAAGATCCGATAAGAAAAACATCTGTGTCGACACCCCCCCCAGGGCCGGAGCTGGCGTTGTTAGTATTGCTCTGGAGGCATATATGGTTCTTATGGAAGGTATGCTCGTTTAAATTTCAGAGAGGGTTCATTTGAATGGAAATTAAAAGCTGTAGTTCATTTTCTCAGAGTGAAAAAAAGAGGGCAACTAGCCCCTCCCGCCCACCACACCTTTGGGTGTATCGGATGGATAAACCCACCTTAAAAAATTTGAGGTGACCATTTTGTCAAAGATAGTTCGACCATCACATATTAGAACTCCAGGGTCGACACAACCCCCCAGGGCCCATGGATAGGTGTTGTAAGTTATACTCTAGGGATATATATGGCTCTTATAGAAGGGATACTCGTACAAAATTCAGAGAGGGCTCATTTGATTGAAAATAGAAAGTTCTAGTTCAGTTTTAAAAAGTCCAAAGAAACCTAAGCTTAATCTAGTCACCCGATGCCCTTTTTCCCCAAACCAATCCGATAAAAATTTTGAGATACCAATTTTGTTAAAAATAAACATCAGATAATAAAAACTCCGAGGTTGACACAAACCCATTTTTTCACTTTGATATTGCTACTTTGATATCAGTTTTGATACTTTGATGAATATTTTATTTTTTTAAAAGTTTTATTTGGAAATAAGATATTTTTAAAAACTTAAAATTTTTTGAATTCAAAAACTAAAAAAAATTAATTTAAAAAAAAAATCCGAAAATTCAAACTCAAAATGACCAGAAATTATTATTAAAGAATAAATGAAACTCAAAACGAACAGAAAATAAATAAATAATCATGGCAAAAATCATGGCAAAAGCAAAAACAAGTAATAATATAAATGAATAAATAGATCCTAAAGCGAGTAATGCTTAAATTGAATATGAATATCAAGATTGAAACAAACAGAAGTCACCACAAACAAGAGTTTGGGTATGACCTTCTTCTCTCACTGTAAAAGCCTAAAACCTACTGCGCCATTGGCGCTTTACTGAAAACCATATGCGTCTTGAACAGTCTTAGAAACTATAAACAACATCAAATTGAATATTTGATGTATAATGATATTAATTGTTGAAAGATCCATCGGTTCAAGAATTTATCTCACTGTAATTGTATTTTTGTTTTCAATACTGTAAGAACTGGAGAAGAAAATATTTGTAATATAATCCGTTTTCAGTTAAGCGACAATGACGCAGTAGGCTTTTGGGTTTTTATTTACAGTTAGGAAAAGAGGCAGTATCCAAACACTTTTTTATAGGGAAACTATATTCGTCTTTAACAACTTTAAAAAGAGCTAATAAATTAAACTGAATATTTGATGCATAATGATATTAATTGCTGAAAGCTCATCAGTTCAAAATGTTACTATAATTTTAATGTTTATTTTCAATATTAAGCACAAAAGAAAATATTTGTCATAAAATTGGTGTCATAATATATGCTATGCTTTACTCGGCTTTACCCTTCTAACCCCTAATGTGCAAATATATAACCGAATTTTAAAACAAAAAATCGCGAAGAAAAGAAGAAAACGAGGACAATTAACAGCCAGTGAAAAAATTGAAAAATTAGGCAAATATTTCGGTCAAGACCTCCGCTTGACCGTCCTCAGTGCAGAATAAAACTGATAAAAATATAAAAACCAAACCTTAAAATAAAAACACCAAACTAAAATTGGACGACCCTTTCCTAGTAAACGGTGAAAGGTCGTCCAATTTTAGTTTGGTGTTTTTATTTTATGGTTTGGTTTTTATATTTTTATCAGTTTTATTCTGCACTGAGGACGGTCAAGCGGAGGTCTTGACCGAAATATTTGCATACTTTTTCAAATTTTTTCACTGGCTGTTAATTGTCCTCGTTTTCTTCCTTTCTTCGCGATTTTTTGTTTTATCATGATTAGCCAGTGTGGTCTCAAAAATTATTTATAACCGAATTTTGTTTTTAAACTATTATTTTTTATCCTATTTTGTTTTATTTCATTAGCATTAACCAAACTTCACTTCTTGCACGGTTTACAGCTAATAGAACATTACCGTAGAATTTTACCAGACTTTTCTTCATTTATAAAAATATACTATCTTAAACATTTTGGGAAACATAAGACGCAAGTTATCAATATTAATAAACTAAACTGAATACTTACCATCACAATCAGAGTGTCTTCACCCTCTGATCTGAATGTCCCCAAGGTAAAATCGTCGCTTTGTCGTTTGAAGGTCTTAACATTAAATCTACTTCTGTATTATCCGTTTGTGGGCAGTTGAAGCAGATGATTTTTTTTTTGTCAAATTGATCTCAAATAATAACATTCGAAAACAAAATAAGAGCCAAATTAGGTCTTGGGAGGAGGTTTAGTTGCCCTCCAATCTTTACGGTCTCTTAAGAAGGACACTAGAACAAAAAAACAACAAATAGAAACGCATGGGTGATCAGTCTTCTGGCAAAAACATACATTCCACATTTGTAAAGATAGGAGATCATAACCCCCATAATAAAATTTTCTGATATGCTGAATCTGAAGGTCTGATTTACATTAAGATTTATTGACTTTTTGGGTGTTTCTCCCTTTTTCGAAAATCAGGCTCCCTGTTTTCAAAATCCCTTAATCCATGAAAATCCCTTTTTCTTCTGAGGCTTGGAGCCTTTGGTGGGTAGATATTAAACGTAATGAAATTTATATATTTGCAATCTACATAAAAACCCAATTCTTATCAATTGTTATCGACATTCCATTTTTGAGTTTCGGTTACAATTGAGCTGAGTCGCTCCTTAATTACAGTCTAACACTATGAACTGTTTGATAAAATTTATTGGGCTAACGTCTGTTTTTTTAATTATTCCTGTAGTAAACCGGAGTTTTTGAAGCATGATTCATGCTATTAAAGTGTAGTATTTCTGAGTCCAGTTTAAATGTGCACCATTTTAGAAAATCATCTTTTTTGGGCAAGCTTTTGGTTCCTTTAAGTGTACGTACAGGACTGAACTACCCTTACAGGTGTCTTCTTTTCTTCCATATATTTGCTTACTTGGTTATTCAGCGTAAGCAGCAAATTTATGGCAAATCCAGGGAAGATTATTTTTTGAAACGCTTTTTGGATCTCATTACAAAAATGACGTTCATCGCAAAAACATAAGTTGTTCCCACAAAAGGATTTTCGTTATTAATTAAAAAAAAAATGAATTCAGAAAGCAATTTTCACCGTTAGTACTGTTAAGGTTAGGGTAGCATCTTAAGAAATTTTCTACCTACAGAAACTCACAAAAAAAGTATTTAAAAAAAGTGACTGTAAAAGATAAAAGATAATTTTTGTACATAAATTTCTGTGTGTTCATTCTGCAGACAAGAAAGCTAAACTTATTTCAAAGTAAAAAAAAAATTTCTTATTTTTATAATTATCTTTTTATACTCAAAACTCCATTACCATTCCCCCTTTTCTGCTATAATTCAAATATTTGAATTGAACTTATACTGAACATATTACTTTCAATGGTCATATAGTCAAATTTAAAATGATATTCAAGAAACTTCAAACTACTGTTGAAGTTCAAACCGTGTTGATTGATATAGCCTTTTTACGGTGAAAATTACATTTTTTTTTTCTACTGAAGAGTGCATAAAACTTAATAATTTCAATAGGCTGTAGGAACTTAATAACCAAGTCACAATATGAACAGAGAAATCCGATTTTTTTTTTGACTTGTTTGAATTCAGTAAGCAAGTCATAATTCCAATAGAAAAATTGGATTTTTTTTACTTGTTTCAATTCGAGCAAAACATTTTGTTGGAAATCAATTTTTTTTTACAGTGCAGCTTTTCCACTTGAGACACGACACCAAAAGTGCCGTTTTTAGTGCCATTTGAACTTGATAATGGTGGAATTTATATCAAAGGCGTAGATATGTGCAATATCTTTTATACGAGCTACAAAAGATCTGTCAATGATATTCTGGTAGCCTGCTAGTGCCACCCTTTGAGAAATAGCGCAAAGAGTGCCATTTTAGTGCCATATGGCAATTACAGATGGTAGAATTTACAAAAAGCACGTATATATGAGAAATAACTTTTGAATGAGCCGTTAAGAATCTCTCTATAATGTTCTGGTAGCCTGCTAGACCTGTTGAAAAAAAAAAAAAAAAAAAAAAACAAAAAAAACAGGAGACAGATTAGTGCCACCGATGCAAAAAAGTGATTTTCCTTGTTTTTCAGGAGGGAGGGGGACTATAACTTTCCTGTAAAAGGTCTTGACCATGTTGATTCCAATGGTACACTTTTCATTTTGATCTGACGGTATTTTCGAGGGGTTTGAGGTTTTTTTTCGAAATCACCCTAAGTTTCATTTGCAATAAACTTTTACTTTTAAGACGAACCGAAATAATATTTAACGTTCCTGAGTCAGTGTCAAATGGGAATTTTTTTCAATTCAGGCAGTTTTTTTCAAAACGCGTTTTTTAACTTTTGGTTACTGTGGGCTGTGGTTCGCTCTTTACTAGGCTGCAGCTGCCACCGCAACCATGATACCTTGCCGGGACATGCTCTCAAAAAATGAACCTATAAAATGACTGAAAAAAAACAACAGCAAATACCTATGTTCCTGATAAGATACGTGCGATATTAATATGGATAATATCGATACGTGCGATATCAATTCACCCGATACCACACACAGCCCTCCCCCAGTGACTATGGAGGGTCAAATCATCATCAAAACCATATATATTGAACCTTCGAACTATGTTAAACAAAATGGCTATCTCAAAATTTTTACACGACTAGTTTGGGGGAGGGGCCTGTAGGGTGGGGGGGCTGTTTGCCCTCCAATCTTTTTGGTCACTTAAAAAGGGACTTACAAATTTAATTCTCTTTCGAATGAGGTATTATTCACCTCTCTATTATGCTCTGGCCATCCCCTAGCCCTTCTAGAAAAAAAAGAAAAAAAAGGAAGACAGATCATTGCTACCCATGGAAAAAAGTCATTTTCCTTGGTGTTCAAAGCAGGTGACTGTGGCTAATAGACGATTGGTTCTCGAACATACTAACTTCATTGTTGTACTTTTTATTTCGATCTGACGCCATTTTCAAGGGGTTTCAGGTTCTCTTTCGAAATCATCGTACATGCCTTCTCGTAGCAAACATTTACTTCTAAGATTAACCGAAGCAATAGTTACCATTCCTTATTCACTGTAGGAGTGTAACTTTTTCTCAACAGACAATTTTTTTGAAAACACGTTTTTCAAATTCTGGTTACTATGAGCTGCGGTACACTCTTCACTATTGTGCAGCTATCGCTGCAACCATGATCTACTACTATCTGTTCACAGGTAGTGAGACACATGTTAGGATACTATGTGTTGCCAAGTAATCCAAATACCGCATCTACAATATCTTGGGAATCACTTTTGGGATCAAGTCAGATGGCAATTTTTTCTCACTAGACAGTTTTTTTGAAAACACGTTTTTCAGCTTTTGATTACTATGGGCTGTGGTTCGCTCTTTACTAGGTTGCAGCTTCCGCTGCAACCATGATGATTTTAAAAAGGGGATAACAGTAATAGAAAACGCGAGCATCAAATTAATAGAAACATCTTGCATATTATAAAATACGAATTTTATTGTTTCCTTTTAGTTTTACACATTCTTGGGCTATGTCTGAGACCATCCGGGGAAGGGCTGTCCATATAACCCACCAGTACTAGAACTACTTCTGAGTTGGAAACATCATGACAACAAAAGATCAGTGCCATTATACTCCCATTGAAAAATTCCAAAAATAAGGGTCGCTACTGTGGTAATTACACTCCGCCCTCCTTTAAAAAAGCCCTAGGCTACATGCAAAACTGCAATAAAACATTATAAGGTACTTGTGTATTATACAATAACAGCTCGAGAAGTGAAGTTTGGTGAATGCTAATAAAATAAAACAAAACATGATGAAAATATAATAGTTTAGAAACAAATTTAGGGTATATGTTTGCACATTAGGGGTGGGAGTGGGGGTAAGGCATAGCATATATTAAATACGTAACGTAATCTAAACTAACATAGGTACCTTTTTTCCCCCAAACCCCAAAAAACGAAAGTTTAAATATAGTTCCCGGGGTGAGAAACCCCTGTTTATTTAGTGTCTCAAAGAAATTACAGGGTAATGCCTATTTGTTCTTAGCGATTCTCAAGTGGCTGTTATTGTATACACAAGTACCCATTATAATGACCAAATTTTTGAATAACAATATTCAGGAAGTTTCTATTAAAGAGTTCATTTGTCGAATTATTCTCACTTGTTCGCAATGACTAGATCCTATACGACTGTGTCTTGGCAAAACGCCCTTTTTCGAAAATCGTCGTTTGGAGAAAAATTACTTCAAAGATTTGCCATCATTTTTCTGTGTCAGCTTCATATCTAAGAAAATATATGAGATTCTGATTAATCTTGTGCTCGCTTTCAGTTTACAGTCAAATCACAAATGATCACCTTGTGTTCATTGTTTACATGATCTTCTGGGTAGAAGATTGTTCTTATGGCTAAAACCAGTTTTCTGTACTCAGGGCATTGTTTTTTTGTTATTTCTTTTTTTTTTCTAAGGCTGTTCTAACTCGAACTTGATTTTTCTTTATATGCATCATTCTGCCTTAAGATCATCTATGTCATTTTAGTTGTGGTTTTATTTTGGAGTAGCTTAAATAAGTGGATGAAAAACAAATAGAAAAAGAAGGTAACTAGAAGCCGCAGTTCCAGACGAGTTTTCAGTCGAGGATCCATCGTCTTCACGGTTGATTTCATGGTAAGCGACATTTTTGGTCGCTACCCGTGACTCGTGCAATTGGTGGGTGATCCCCTTCTGTGGCATAGATTAGATCTTTATTCTTTTACATTAAGATTCCATGAAGAGAACTCTTTAACCGGAGCACATCAAGCCCGTTCTTGATAATCCCGTGAGTTTCGAGGGTGTTTTTCCCGAATATTATGCATTCCTGGAATTCCACTACGGTGTAAGACCGTTTCCCAATACCTACCGTGGAATCTCTTCATGCTTCTAAAGCCTTCATCTCAGAAATTCCTTTAGGACATGGTTTCCTTAGTTTCGAAAATCCGTAAAACGAAAACGAAATCCGTAAAACGTAAAACGTAAAACGAAAATCCGTAATATCGGGACGTTTGAATTAATGAATTTCTGAGGCTTTTCAATAATTTGGACATATTGGCCAAGATGGTCGATACTCTCTATTTTGTTCATCTACTTTGTAATAGAAGCATGAACGCTATCAGCTACCATATAAGTATGTCCAACCACAAAATATTTGATTGTGATATTCTGCACATTCACGATTACAAGTAGAACAGCTAGAAGCATTCCATTTTTGTTGTTTTGCTGAACAATTTTACCGTGCCAATTGCTCTACGAAAAGCAAAATGGAACGTTTTTAGTGGAGAAAAATCGTGTTAATTTGCACCAAATCAGCTTCCAGAATTTCCGTTCGCCTGGTATCCGACTTCACGGTGAACTGCCCTATCTATGACTTCAAAGACACCATATGCTATCCATTCAATCTCTAAATTTGCGACAAAACACTTTATCTTGACTTGGGGCAGCATACAGAAAACGATTATTCGTCAAATTAAGTGACATAAACTTAAATAGGGTGTTTTACCTTGAATAAGGTCAAATCATTTGGGCACTTTTGTCACATGACATTCCTGTAATTAAAACGGAAGCTCTATGACTGTATCAGAAACTGCTAGGGAGACCATATGTAAACCTGGCCATTCACACCAAGCCGCCATATCTCGACTTAGGGCCTGTTGCCGGAAAACGGTCGCATAGCGCAGGTAAAGAATAAAAAGCCCGGTTAATGGAGATACGATCATTGATGCAGCAATGAAAAACAAAATACCAACATTATAATTATAGCTTTACCTGGCCCCGTTAGGGGGTGGGGTGCAATGGCGCCAATTAATAGAAATGTTAGGGGGTAAAATAAATTTTTCCGAAATCGAGTGGGGGGGGGGATTTTTTCGATTTTTCAGTGAAAAATCTCAGGAAAGAATATTTTTCCATAGAAATACCCCAAAAAAGGGGTTTTTCTACAATCTAGGAGGGAGAACAGAAATCTGGGGAGAGGCAAATTGATGCCCCTGGTGAGTTGGAGCAAAGTTGTATATAATATTTGGAAAAAAAAATGTTGAATGGGAAATGTAACGGGATTTTCTTCTTATAATACTTCCTCATCAGAATTAATCATGCAGGATTACCCTGAAAGTTACAACTTTTTTGTCATTATAGCGTTTAGTTCAAAAAAGGATTTTAGCAGTAAGATTATAAGCTTGCAACCCCATGGCTTGAACAATAAGAAAAATCACTTTTTTGCATGGGTAGCACTGGTGTGTCCTCTTTTCTCCTTCTTCACTGCTAGCAGGGCATTGGAGCATCATAGAGAGCCTTTTAATGGCTCATTTTGAAGGAAATTGCAATAGCTAGTGCCTTTTGAAAATACCAAAATATAATATTTAAAGTAAAACCAATTTTTTCATAAAAACTGCATCTTCATATACGAAATGATGAACAACGTCTGAATCGTTAGTTACAATCATAAATTTTGTTACAATAAAACCATATGATGACGTCTATTGCAACTGGGGTTCGTTCTTTAATATATCCAGGTAAAAAAAAAGCTTTTTTCCTGTGTGATATATAATTATGGGGGCATCATGGTTGAAGTGGTAGCTGCAATCTTGAAAATTCGAACTAATTTAAAATAAAATCCCTTTTTTGACAAAAAAAAATACATTTCCATATACAAGATGACGAATGACGTCATGATCACATACATAGGTTTGGTTCTCATCAATCAAGGTTAAGGTCAACAATTCTTTCACAAAGCTTACAGAACCAATCCGCAAGCTGGTCCACCTCTAAAGAAGCATCAATGACACTACATCTTACATAAAAAAAAAGTAAGGAAAACAGAAAAGGACGAGTAAGTAAAAAAGAAAGAAAAGGTAAGAAAAAAGAAGAGAAAGCGTATGGCAAAACAAAAGAAAAAGTAGGGACAAAGAAAAGGAAAAGCAAAGAAGAAACAAAAGGAAGGAACAAAGAAAAGAGAAATGAAAGAAAAAAAGAAATTGAAAAGTAAGGAAAAAGGAAAAATAAAGAAAATATAAAATAAAACCAAGAAAAAAGGAAACAAAAGATAAGGGCAAAACAAAAGGAAGAGTAAGAGCCCCCCCCCCCCCTATATTGCCGCCTTGGCTGAAAACCGTATACATGAAACTTATAGTCTCTTGGCTTGAACAACAAGGAAAACCCTTTTATTGCATGGGAATTACAATCAATGTCCTCTTCTTTTCCGTTTTCTCCTTTTCCGCAGCTAGTGGGGCACTGGAACACGATAGAGCTGCTTAAGGGCTAATATTAATTGTTATATCTAATTGCAACAATTGCTACGTATCTTTTGTAATTAATAAACCAAAATATTAAAGTAAAATCAATCTTTGGCAAAAAACCGCGTTTTCGTATACAAGATGATGGATGATCAGATGCCATTCGTAACTGATTCAGGAATTGCAACTGTTATCTCGATTAGTTTTAATAGTAGAAAGTAACCTCAAAACAAATTATGAAAATTTTGGAAAATAGCCTTTAACTCTTTGTAATTGGCGCCAGACCAAAACCAAACATACAAAATTGGAGAATCATCATGGCCAAAAGCCCTGCACAGGGAACTTACAGCCCCCTGAATTCATGGGTATAGCTAGAGGGGATGCGGGTGGGCAATGCCCATCCTACTAAACCTTTTGCCCACCCTATAAAAATCGCCTGTATTGAAAATAGTATATATTTTCTGGAGATGAAGACTTAATTCCATTTTTGTTAAATTAATTTATTATCCCTGAGAACTACCAGTTTAACAAATATTATATCAATCGTCAAAGCAGTTTCCGTGAACCATTTATTACATGCACTATCATGGTAATTACACGTAATTTGTCACTAAATCAGGTAACGTGTTCTAAACTTGTACCTTCTCTGCTTTACTGCACCTCAAGCCACCTCGCAACGGGATAAAGTGAACTTGAACGATCGTGTTTTGTTTGACGGTTCACTTGTTGATTGACTATTGATTTTGAATCAAGTGTAATTTTTTGGCTATTAAACGTGTTACTAGGTTTTTTGGATTACTGAATTATATTGTTAAAGACTAATAACTAGAAGGTTTTGATAAAATGAGGTAAGTTGTCATTTTTCAGTGTTTAGTAAATCATGTAAATTCATGGAACCTAGTACTTAGATGATAAAAACAGTGTTTATTACCGTATAAGTTCAGTCAAAGATTGCAGAATAAATATTATTCTGCAATCATGGGCGTACGCAGCTTCTTTTCTAGAGGGGGGGGGGGATTCGATTATGTGATGAAGGGTGGGGGGCTGAAGTTATATTGGCAGTTCACAAAAGTTTACATTGCCAGAAACCTCTATCGTACCCACAGTATATATAATAGTATAAACTGTGATCATACCTATGAAATCTTTATTAATAAGTAATCACCAAAAATCGTCAATCATCAATAAGCTTCAGCATCAATAAATCTTCTTGGATTTGAGCTAAATCTTCCCAAGACATTATGGATAATAGTAGAGAGGGAGGTGCTACTCGTGACAGGCACCCGTGCTGCCACCTATAACTTTTTTGCACCCCAAATATGGGCATAGAGTCCCTAGGGAGAACATGTGGTTAATGGGGTCAATGACCTCTTTCTCCAGGTGTGTTTTTGGCACGCTCTCAGCAAATGTTATGATCCAGAAATAGTATTTGTTGTTGTTTCCGAGGCAAATGTCAAGGTCAATGTTGTTGTTGTTTTATGTCTGTTTTATGGATTTTGTCAGTGAGAATGGAAAAACAGGAACTTTCTCACTTTCATGGATTATTGAGTCATTAATGAAATTGTTTCCGGGGAATGTCTGACAGATGACGTCAAGTTAATTAATGTCTTTGATGTATTTCCAAAGAGAATTGTCTCCGGGTCAAAGTTTAGATCACACATGACAGATGATGTCATGATTGATTGATTGACACGAAAGGGGAATTAATTTGTTGTTTCTAAAGAGAATAGATTCACGAAAGGGAAATTAATTTGTTGTTTCTAAAGAGAACCGTCTCAGAGCGAATGTTTAGATCTTAGCGATGAATTGTTTTAGTGCGGGAATCAGGTTTCTAAATAATTTGAAATGTGCCAGCGCAGAGATGCTAAACAAAAGGAACACGCTGAAATTACGTTTAGGGATTATTTGGGCGAAACCATTTTAGCCATTATAGGGAATTATTTCGGCGAAAAAGTTAGAGACATTTTAAAAGATGATTTAAAAGATGATTTTAGAAGAGAATTTGAGGGTGAAACTCTGTGGTCGTTATAATACACAAGTTGTATTTTAACATTGTTGTGAGGTCCTCTACCCCAATCCCAAAGGGTTCCAATCACCCTACCCCGACCCCGAAGGAAGTCCCCACTACTCAAAGGTCCCCCAAGCACCCACAGAGCCCCCCGCCCCCCAAAGACCATCACCCGGTTCCCAAAGGACCCATCGGTACGCAAGGGCCCCCCCGACCCCCAACGACCCTCCACCGGTCCTCAAAGGTCCCCCAGGCTCCCAAAGGGCCCCCCGGACCCCCAAAGGCCCTCCCCCGGTCCCCAAAGGTCCACCCGGCTCCCAAAAGACCTAACGGTCCGCAAGGACCCCATCAGACCAACAACGCCCCACCCCCGCCCCCCACGGCCCACCCCCGTTCTCAAAGGTGCCCTGGGCTCTCAACGGACCATCCCCGCCCTAACAAGTCTCTGGATCCCCAAACGCCCTCCCCCAGCCCCGCCAAATAGTCCCCTCGCCATTTTTAACACTTTTTATGGGTTTATTATATCTTTTCAGAACAAGTTCATTTCATAATGTCATTTCTAAGCCCATTTTCCATCTTGAAGTACCAATCCCTTCACTCACAACTATACTTTACAGCTTTTTGGATACCTCAACATGAAGAAATACTTTTCAAAAGTCATTTCAGAGCAACTTCCTTTCTTAATGTTCATTCTAAACCCATTTTCCAACTTGAAGTACTTATCTTTTTCACTCACAACTATACTCTACAGCTTTTTGGATACCTCAACATCAAGAAATACTTTTCAAAGACCATTTCAGAGCAAGTTACTTTCTTAATGTCCCTCCTAAACCCATTTTCCAACTTGAAGTACTTATCTTTTTCACCCACAACTATACTTTACAGCTTTTGGGAAAACCAACACCAAGAAATACTTTTCAATGACCATATCAGATCAAGTTACTTTCTTAATGTCCCTCCTAAGCCCATTTTCCAACTTGAAGTACTTATCTATTTCACCCGCAACTATACTTTAAAGATTTTTGGATACCTCAACATCAAGAAATACTTTTCAAAGACCATTTCAGAGCAAGTTACTTTCTTAATGTCCTTCCTAAACCCATTTTACAACTTGAAGTACTTATCTTTTTCACCCACAACTATACTTTACAGCTTTTTGGATACCTCAACAACAAGAAATACTTTTCAAAGAACATTTCAGAGCAATTTACTTTCTTTAATGTCCTTCCTAAACCCATTATCCAGCTTGAAGTACTTATCTTTTTCACCCACATCTATACTCTACAGCTTTTTGGATACCTCAACATCAAGAAATACTTTTCAAAGACTATTTCAGAGCAAGTTAATTTCTTAATGTTCATTCTAAACCCATTTTCCCACTTGAAGTACTTATCTTTTTCACCCACAACTATACTCTACAGCTATTTGGATACCTCAACACCAAGAAATACTTTTCAAAGACCATTTCAGAACAAGTTACTTTCTGAATGTCCCTCCTAAACCCATTTTCCAACTTGAAGTACTTATCTTTTTCACCCACAACAATACTTTACAGATTTTTGGATGCCTCAACACCAAGAAAAACTTTTCAAAGACCATTTCAGCGCAAGTTAATTTCTTAAGGTCCCTTCTAAACCCATTTTCCAACTTGAAGTACTTATATTTTACACTAAAACCGTACTTTACAGCTTTTTGGATACCTCAACATCAAGAAATACTTTTCAAAGACCATTTTATAGCAAGTTAATTTCTTTATGTCCCTCCTAAACCCATTTTCCAACTTGAAGTACTTATCTTTTTCACCCACATTTATACTCTACAGCTTTTTGGATACCTCAACATCAAGAAATACTTTTCAAAGACCATTTCAGAGCAAATTACTTTCTTAATGTCCTTCCTAAACCCATTTTCCAACTTGAATTACTTATCTTTTTCACCCACAGCTATACTTTACAGCTTTTTGGATACCTCAACACCAAAAAATACTTTTCAAAGACCATTTCAGAGCAATTTACTTTCTTAATATCCCTCCTACCCCCATTTTTCAACTTGAAGTACTTATCTTTTTCACCCACAACTATACTTTACAGTTTTTTTGATACCTCAACACCAAGAAATACTTTTCAACGACCATTTCAGAGCAAGTTACTTTCTTAATGTCCATCCTAAACCCATTTTCCAACTTGAAGTACTTATCTTTTTCACCCACAACTATACTTTACAGCTTTTTGGATATCTCAACACAAAGAAATACTTTACAAAGACAATTTTGGATCAATTTAATTTCTTAATGTCCCTCCTACACCAATTGTCCCACTTGAAGTTCTTATCTTTTTCAACAGAATGATACTTTACAGCTTTTTGGATAACTCAACACAAAGAAATACTATTAAAAGACCATTTCAGAGCAAGTTAATTTCTTAATGTCCCTCCTAAACCCATTTTCCAACTTGAAGTACTTATCTTTTTCCCCCTCAACTATACTTTACAGCTTTTTGGATATCTCAACATCAAGAAATACTTTTCAAAGACCATTTCAGAGCAAGTTACTTTCTTAATGTCCCTTCTAAACCTATTTTCCTACTTGAAGTACTTATCTTTTTCACCACGACTATACTTTACAGCTTTTTGGATACCTCAACATCATGAAATACTTTTCAAAGACCATTTCAGAGCAAATTCATTTCTTAATATCACTCCTAAACCCTTTTTCCCACTTAAAGTACTTATCTTTTTCACCCACTTTCTCAATGAAAAAAGAAATTAGTTTTTAATCAATTCTAATTTTCCAAATAATATAAAAATTTTCCACTTCGGTTCAGAATATTCTCAAAGGGGTGAAAAAATTTAAAATTATGTTCAAAATTTTTCATAGAAATAGAAAAGTTCAAGTTCTCTTCTGAATTTTATCAAAGAACACGCTTCAGTTCTAATTTCACCAGAAAAAATAAAAATCTTCCACTTCAGTTATTCATTTCACAAAGACATAAAGAAATTTAAAGTTCAATTCTAAATTTTTGGTGAAAGATAGAAAAAGTAATACCATACTTGTGAATATTTTCATGGAAGATAAAAAGTTCTAGTTCAATTTACAATTTCCTCAACGAAGTGAAGAAAAGTTCAAGTTCTCTTCTGAATTTTACCAAAGAACACAATTCAATTCTAATTTCACCAGAGAAAATAAAAATCTTCCACTTCAGTTCTATATTTCACAAAGACAAAAAGAAATTTAAAGATCAAGTAGAAATTTTTCGGTGTAAGATGGAAAAATTAAGACCATACTTGTGAATATTGTCCTGGAAAATAAACAATTCTAGTTCAATTTAAAATTTCCTCAATGAAGTGAAGAAAAATTCAAATTCTCTTCTTAATTTTGGTAAAGAACACAATTCAATTCTAATTTCACCAGAGAAAACAAAAATCTTCCACTTCATTTCTTTATTTCACATAGACATAAAGAAATTTAAAATTCAATTCCAAATTTTTCGGAAGAAGATAGAAAAAGTAATACCATACTTGTGAATATTTTCCCGGAAGATAAAAAGTTCTAGTTAAATTTAAAATTTTCTCAACGATGTGAAGAAAAATTCAAGTTCTCCTCTGAATTTTACCAAAGAACAGGCTTCAATTCTAATTTCACCAGAGAAAAAAAAAATCTTCCACTTAATTTCTTTATTTCACAATTACATAAATAAATTTAAATTTCAATACTAAATTTTCGGAGGAAGATAGAAAAAGTAATACCATACTTATGAATATTTTCCCGGAAGATAAAAAGCTCTAGTTCAATTTAAAATTTTCTCAACGAAGTGAAGAAAAATTCAAGTTCTCTTCTGAATTTTACCAAAGAACACAATTCAATTCTAATTTCTCCAGAGAAAACAAAATTCCTCCACTTCAGTTCTTTATTTCACAAAGACATAAATAAATTTAAAGTTCAATTATAAATTTTTCGGAGGAAGATAGAAAAAGTAATACCATACTTGTGAATATTTTCCCAGAAGATAAAAAGGTCTAGTTCAATTAAAAATTTTCTCAACGAAGAGAAGAAAAGTTCAAGTTCTCGTCTGAATTTTACCAAAGAACACGCTTCATTTCTAATTTCTACAGAGAAAACGAAAATCTTCCACTTAAGTTCTTTATTTCACAAAGACATAAAGAAATTTAAAGTTCAATTCTAAATTTTTGGGTGGAAGATAGAAAAAGTAATACCATACTTGTGAATATTTTCCCGGAAGATAAAAATTTCTAGTTCAATTTAAAAATTTCTCAACGAAGCGAAGAAAAGTTCAAGTTCTCTTCTGAATTTTACCAAAGAACACGCTTCAATTCTAATTTCACCAGAGAAAACAAAAATCTTCCACTTCAGTTCTTTATTTCACAAAGACATAAAGAAATTTAAAGTTCAATTCTAAATTTTTGGTGGAAGATAGAAAAAATAATACCATACTTGTGAATATTTTCCCGGAAAATAAAAAGTTCTAGTTCAATTTACAATTTCCTCAACGAAGTGAAGAAAATGTCAAGTTATATTCTGAATTTTACTAAAGAACACACTTCTTTTCTACTGTAACCAGATAAAATAAAAATCGTCCACCTAAGTTCTTTGTTTCACAAAGACACAAAAAAATTTAAAGTTCATTTCAAAATTTTCGGAGAAAGATATAAAAAGAAATACTATACTTGTGAATCTTTTCCCAGACAATAAAAATTTCTAGTTCAATTTAAATTTTCTCAACGAAGTCAAGGAAAGTTCAAGTTCTCTTCTGAATTTTCTCAATGAAAAAGAAATTAGTCATTGATCATTTATATTCTTCAAAATAATATAAAAAATTTTCTATTTTAGTTCTGATCTGCCTCGAAGAGATGAAAAATTTAAAATACAGTTCCAAAATTTTCACAGAAGATAAAAAAGTTCAAGTTCTCTTCGGAATTTTACCAAAGAACACAATACAATTCTAATTTCTCCAGAGACCACAAAAATCTTCCATTTCAGTTCTTTATTTCACAAAGCCATAAATAAATTTGAAGTTAAATTCTAAATTTTTCCGTGAAAGATAGAAAAAGTAATACCATGCCTGTGAACATTTTCACGGAAGATAAAAAGTTCTAGTTCAATTGAAAATTTTTTCAACGAAGTGAAGAAAAGTTCAAGTTCTCTACTGAATTTTACCAAAGAACACAATTCAATTCTAATTTACCTAGAGTAAAATAAAAATCTTCTACATAAGTTCTTATTTCACAAAGACATAAAGAAATTTAAAGTTCAATTCTAAATTTTTCCGTGAAAGATAGAAAAAGTAATACCACACTTGTGAATATTTTCAAATAATATAAAAAGTTCCAGTTTAATTTGAAATGTTCTCAACGAAGTGAAGAAAACTTCAAGTTCTCTACTGAATTTTACTAAAGAACACAATTCAATTATAATTTCTCCAGAGAAAATAAAAATCTTCCACTTCAGTTCCTTATTTCACTAAGACATATAGAAATTTAAAGTTCAATTCCAAATATTTCGGTGGAAGATAGAAAAAGTAATACCATGCTTGTGTATATTTTCCCGGAAGATAAAAAGTTCTAGTTCAATTTAAAATTTTTTCAACGGAGTGAAGAAAAGTTCAAGTTCTCCTCTGAACTCTACCAAAGAACACACTTCAATTCTAATTTTTCCAGAGAAAAAAAAATCTTCCACTTCAGTTCTTTATTTCACAAAGACATATAGAAATTTAAAGTTCAATTCTAAATTTTTCGGTGAGAGATAGAAAAATTAATACCATACTTGTGAATATTTTCAAAGAAGATAAATACCATACATGTGAATATTTTCCCGGAAGATAAAAAGTTCTAGTTCAATTTAAAATTTTTACAACGAAGTGAAGAAAAGTTCAAGTTCTCTTCTGAATTTTCTTAAAGAAGTGAAAAAATTTAGCTCAATTCTGAATTTTACCAATGAAAATGAAAAAGCTCCCACTTCAGTTCTTAATTTCTCAAAGAAATAAAACAATCAAAGTTCTCTTCTAATTTTTCAAAGAAAATAAAAAGGTTCCATTTCAGTTCAGGTTTTTTCTCAAAGAGATGAAAAATGTAAAGTTCTATTCTAATTTTAAATTAAATTTTAGCTCCTTTGTCTTATGGATTTACCCCTCAAATTTCTAAATTAGAAAATGAGGGACTCGTTCTATTATTAAAGACAATCGTTCAAACTCGTTCATCTAACCTCCAAAACAATAGGTTCGGTTAGGTATAAATAAATATTAATAAATGAATAGAAACATTTCTACATGTTTAAGTTAGTTTATTTTAAGTTTTATTGAGCTCTCATTATACTTTAAACTAAACATTACTGGCGAGGCTGGTTAGTT
The DNA here is from genome assembly GCF_049724085.1 of Artemia sp. Qi Xiang Cuo. Taxonomy (NCBI): domain Eukaryota; kingdom Metazoa; phylum Arthropoda; class Branchiopoda; order Anostraca; family Artemiidae; genus Artemia; species Artemia sp. Qi Xiang Cuo. Next base: position 31,676,196 of record NC_142809.1, read on the forward strand.
TAGGTTAGGCTAGATTAAGTTAGGTTAGATTAGGTTAGGTTAGCCCACATACGCGTCAGTTGGGTTAGCTTAGGTTAGGTGAGAGACAGGCAAAACGTTAGGTGTATGATTAGGTTAGGTTAGATTAAGTTAGGTTAGGTTAAGTTAGGTTAGGCTAGGTTATTTAACCTAACCTATTGTTTTGGAGGTTAGATGAACGAGTTTGAACGATTGTCTTTAATAATAGAACGAGTCCCTCATTTTCTAATTTTGAAATTTGAGGGGTAAATCCATAAGACAAAGGAGCTAAAATTTAATTTAAAATTAGAATAGAACTTTAAATTTTTCATCCCTTTGAGAAAAAAACTGAACTGAAATGAAACCTTTTTATTTTCTTGGAAAAATTAGAAGAGAACTTTGAGTGTTTTATGTCTTTGAGAAATTAAGAACTGAAGTGGGAGCTTTTTCATTTTCATTGGTAAAATTCAGAATTGAGCTAACTTTTTTCACTTCTTTAAGAAAATTCAGAAGAGAACTTGAACTTTTCTTCACTTCGTTGTGAAAATTTTAACTTGAACTAGAACTTTTTATCTTCCGGGAAAATATTCACATGTATGGTATTTATCTTCTGTGAAAGTATTCACAAGTATGGTATTAATTTTTCTATCTCTCACCGAAAAATTTATAATTGAACTTTAAATTTCTTTATGTCTTTGTGAAATAAAGAACTGAAGTGGAAGATTTTGTTTTCTCTGGAGAAATTAGAATTGAAGTGTGTTCTTTGGTAAAGTTCAGAGGAGAACTTGAACTTTTCTTCACTTCGTTGAAAAAATTTAAAATTGAACTAGAACTTTTTATCTTCCGGGAAAATATTCACACGTATGGTATTACTTTTTCTATCTTCCACCGAAAAATTTAGAATTGAACTTTAAATTTCTATATGTCTTTGTGAAGTAAAGAACTGAAGTGGAAGATTTCTATTTTCTCTGGTGAAATTAGAATTGAATTGCGTTCTTTGGTAAAATTCAGAAGAGAACTTGAAATTTCCTTTACTTCGTTGAGAACACTTCAAATTAAACTAGAACTTTTTATCTTATGGGAAAATATTCACAAGTGTGGTATTACTTTTTCTATCTTCCACCGAAAAATTTAGAATTGAACTTTAAATTTCTTTATGTCTTTGAGAAATAAGAACTTATGTGGAAGATTTTTATTTTACTCTAGGTAAATTAGAATTGAATTGTGTTCTTTGGTAAAATTCAGTAGAGAACTTGAACTTTTCTTCACTTCGTTGAGAAAATTTTCAATTGAACTGGAACTTTTTATCTTCCGTGAAAATATTCACAAGCATGGTATTACTTTTTCTATCTTTCACGGAAAAATTTAGAATTGAACACGTTGAGAAAATTTTAAATTGAACTAGAAATTTTTATTTTCCGGGAAAATATTCACAAGTATGGTATTGCTTTTTCTATCTTCCACCGAAAAATTTAGAATTGAACTTTCAATTTCTTTATGTCATTGTGAAATAAAGAACTTAAGTGGAAGATTTTTATTTTTCTGGTGAAATTAGAATTGAATTGTTTTCTTTAGTAAAATTCAGAAGAGAACTTGAACTTTTCTTCACTTCGTTGAGGAAATTGTAAATTGAACTAGAACTTTTTATTTTCCGGGAAAATATTCACAAGTATGGTATTACTTTTCTATCTTCCACCAAAAATTTAGAATTGAACTTTAAATTTCTTTATGTCTTTGTGAAATAAAGAACTGAAGTGGAGGATTTTTGTTTTCTCTGGTGAAATTAAAATTGAAGCGTGTTCTTTGGTGAAATTCAGAAGAGAACTTGAATTTTTCTTCTCCTCGTTGAGAAAATTTTAAATTGAACTAGAACTTTTTATCTTCCGGGAAAATATTCACAAGTATGGTATTACTTTTTCTATCTTCCACCCAAAAATTTAGAATTGAACTTTAAATTTCTTTATGTCTTTGTGAAATAAAGAACTTAAGTGGAAGATTTTTGTTTTCTATGGAGAAATTAGAAATGAAGCGTGTTCTTTGGTAAAATTCAGAAGAGAACTTGAACTTTTCTTCACTTCGTTGAGAAAATTTTAAATTGAACTAGAGCATTTTATCTTCCGGGAAAATATTCACAAGTATGGTATTACTTTTTCTATCTTCCTCTGAAAAATTTAGAATTGAACTTTAAATTTCTTTATGTCTTTGTGAAATAAAGTACTGAAGTGGAGTAATTTTGTTTTCTCTGGTTAAATTAGAATTGAAGTGTGTTCTTTGGTAAAATGCAGAAGAGAACTTGAATTTTTCTTCGCTTCGTTCAGAAAATTTTCAATTGAACTAGAACTTCTTATCTTCCGGAAAAATATACACAAGTATGGTATTACTTTTTCTATCTTCCTCCGAAAATTTAGAATTGAACTTTAAATTTCTTTATGTCTTTGTGAAATAAAGAACTGAAGTGGAAGATTTTTGTTTTCTCTGGAGAAATTAGAATTGAAGCTTGTTCTTTGGTAAAATTCAGAAGAGAACTGGAATTTTTCTTCGCTTCGTTGAGAAAATTTTAAATTGAACTAGAACTTTTTATCTTCCGGGAAAATATTCACAAGTATGGTATTACTTTTTCTATCTTCCTCCGAAAAATTTAGAATTGAACTTTAAATTTCTTTGTCTTTGTGAAATAAAGAACTGAAGTGGAAGATTTTTGTTTTCTCTAGTGAAATTAGAATTTAATTGTGTTCTTTAGTAAAATTCAGAAGAGAACTTGAATTTTTCTTCACTTCGTTGAGGAAATTGTAAATTGAACTAGAACTTTTTATCTTCCGGGAAAATATTCACAAGTATGGTATTACTTTTTCTATCTTCCTCCGAAAAATTTAGAATTGAACTTTAAATTTCTTTGTCTTTGTGAAATAAAGAACTGAATTGGAAGATTTTTGTTTTCTCTGGTGAAATTAGAATTGAATTGTGTTCTTTGGTAAAATTCAGAAGAGAACTTGAACTTTTCTTCACTTCGTTGAGGAAATTGTAAATTGAACTAGAACTTTTTATCTTCCATGAAAATATTCACAAGTATGGCATTACTTTTTCTATCTTCCACCAAAAATTTAAAAATGAACTTTAATTTTCTTTATGTCTTTGTGAAATAAAGAACTGAAGTGGAAGATTTTTGTTTTCTCTGGAGAAATTATAATTGAAGCGTGTACTTTGGTAAAATTCAGAAGAGAACTTGAACTTTTCTATCTTCTATGAAAAATTTGGAACATTATTTTAAATTTTTTCACCCCTTTGAGAATAATCTGAACCGAAGTGGAAAATTTTTATATTATTTGGAAAATTAGAATTGATTAAAAACTAATTTCTTTTTTCATTGAGAAAGTGGGTGAAAAAGATAAGTACTTCAAGTTGGAAAAAGGGTTTAGGAGTGATATTAAGAAAGTAATTTGCTCTAAAATGGTCTTTGAAAAGTATTTCTTGATGTTGAGGTATCCAAATATCTGTAAAGTATAGTCGTGGTGAAAAAGATAAGCACTTCAAGTAGGAAAATAGGTTTACGAGAGAAATTAAGAAAGTAACTTGCTCTGAAATGGTCTTTGAATAGTATTTCTTGTTGTTGAGTTATCCAAAAAGCTGTAAAGTATAGTTGTGGTGAAAAAGATAAGTACTTCAAGTGAGAAAATGGGTTTAGAAGGGACAGTAAGAAATTAACTTGCTCCGAAATTGTCTTTGAAAAGTATTTATTTGTGTTGAGATATCCAAAAAGCTGTAAGCTCTATTTGTGGGTGAAAAAGAAAAATACTTCAAGTTAGAAACTGGATTTAGGATAGTTAATAAGAATGTAATTTTCTCTGAAATGGTTCATGAAAAGAATTTCTTGATGGTGAGGTATCCAAAAAGCTGTAAAGTATAGTTGTGAGTGAAAAAGATAATTACTTCAAGTTGGAAAATGGGTTTAGGAAGGACATTAAGAAAGTAATTTGCTCTGAAATGGTCTTTGAAAAGTATTTCTTGATGTTGAGGTATCCAAAAATCTGTAGAGTATAGTTGTGGGTGAAAAAGATAAGTACTTCAAGTTGGAAAATGGGTTTAGGAAGGACATTAAGAAATTAACTTGCTCTGAAATGGTCTTTGAATAGTATTTCTTGGTGTTGAGGTATCCAAAAAGCTGTAGAGTCTTGTTGTGGGTGAAAAAGATACGTACTTCAAGATGGAAAATGTGTTTAGGAAGGACATTAAGAAATTAACTTGCTCTCAAATTGTCTTTGAAAAGTATTTCTTGGTGTTGAGGTATCCAAAAATCTGTATAATATAGTTGTGAGTGAAAAAGATAAGTAATACAAGTTGGAAAATGGGTTTAGGAGGGAAATTAAGAAAGTAAATTGCTCTGAAATGGTCTTTGAAAAGTATTTCTTGATGTTGAGGTATCCGAAAATCTGTAAAGTAGAGATGTGATGAAAAGGATAAGAACTTCATGTGGGAAAATGGTTTTAGAAGGGACATTAATAAAGCAACGTGCTCTAAACTGGTTTTTGAAAATTATTTCTTTGTGTTGAGGTATGCAAAAAGCTTTAGAGTATAGCTGTGGGTGAAATAGATAATTCATCAGAGCGGTATATTGTGTTTAGTAGGGTCATTAAAGAAAGTAACTTGCTCTGAACTGGTCCTTGAAAAGTATTTCTTGATGTTGAGGTATCCAAAAAGCTGTAGAGTATAGTTGTGAGTGAAAAAGATAAGTACTTCAAGTTGGAAAATGGGTTTAGAATGGACATTAAGAAAGTAATTTGCTCTGAAATTGTCTTTGAAAAGTATTTCTTGGTGTTGAGGTATCCAAAAAGCTGTAGAGTATAGCTGTGGGTGAAAAAGATAAGAAATTCAAGTGGGAAAATGGGTTTAGGAAGGACATTAAGAAAGTAAATTGCTCTGAAATGGTCTTTGAAAAGTATTTCTTGATGTTGAAGTATCCAAAAATCTGTAAAGTATAGTTGTGGGTGAAAAAGATAAGTACTTCTAGTTGGAAAATGGGTTTTCTGAAATGGTCTTTGAAAAGTATTTCTTGGTGTTGAGTTATCACAAAAGCTGTAAAGTATAGTTGTGGGTGAAAAAGATAAGTACTTCAAGTTGGAAAATGGGTGTGGCAGGGTCCTTTAGAATGTAATTTGCTCTGAAATGGTCTTTGAAAAGTATTTCTTGGTGTTGAGGTATCCAAAAAGCTGTAGAGTATAGTTGTGGGTGAAAAAAATAAGTACTTCAAGTTGGAAAATGGGTTTAGAATGGACATTAAGAAAGGAAGCTGCTCTGAAATGACTTTTGAAAAGTATTTCTTGATGTTGAGGTATCCAAAAAGCTGTAAAGTATAGTTGTGAGTGAAGGGATTGGTACTTCAAGTTGGAAAATGGGTTTAGGAATGACATTATGAAAGGAACTTGTTCTGAAAAGATATAATAAAGCCGTAAAAAGTGTTAAAAATGGCGAGGGGACCATTTGGAAGGGCTGGGAGGGGGCGTTGGGAGAGCCAGGGACCTTTGAGGGGGGGGGGGGTAATCGGGGCGCCCGGGGCACATTGGAGGACGGGGGGGGATCGTGGGGGGCGGGGGAGGGGCGTTGTTGGTCTGAGGGGGTCCTTGTGGACCGTTGGGTCTTTTGGGCGCCGGGTGGACGTTTGGGGACCGGGGGAGGGCCTTTGGGGGTCCGGGGGGCCCTTTGGGAGCCTGGGGGACCTTTGAGGACCGGTGGAGGGTCTTTGGGGGTCTGGGGGGCCCTTGAGCACCGATTGGTCCTTCGTGAACCGGGTGATGGTCTTTGGGGGTCGGGGGGCTCTTTGGGAGCTTGGGGGACCTTTGAGTATCGGGGACTTCCTGGGGGGTGGGGGTTGGGGGATGGGAACACTTTTGGGTTGGGGTAGAGGACCTCACAACAATGTTAAAATACAACTTGTGTATTATAACGACCACAGAGTTTCACCCTCAAATTCTCTTCTAAAATCATCTTTTAAAATGTCTCTAACTGTTTCGCCGAAATAATTCCCTATAATGGCTAAAACGGTTTCGCCCAAATAATCCCTAAACGTAATTTCAGCGTGTTCCTTTTGTTTGGCATCTCTGCGCTGGCACATTTCAAATTATTTAGAAACCTGATTCCCGCGCTAAAACAATTCATCGCTAAGATCTAAACATTCGCTCTGAGACAGTTCTCTTTAAAAACAACAAATTAATTTCCCTTTCGTGAATCTATTCTCTTTAGAAACAACAAATTAATTCCCTTTTCGTGTCAATCAATCAATCATGACATCATCTGTCATGTGTGATCTAAACTTTGCCCTGGAGACAATTCTCTTTGGAAATACATCAAAGAAATTAATAAACTTGACATCATCTGTCAGACATTCCCCGGAAACAATTTGATTAATGACTCAATAATCCATGAAAGTGAGAAAGTTCCTGTTTTTCCATTCTCACTGACAAAATCCATAAAACAGACATAAAACAACAACAACATTGACCTTGACATTTGCCTCGGAAACAACAACAAATACTATTTCTGGATCATAACATTCGCTAAGAGCGTGCCAAAAACACACCTGGAGAAAGAGGTCATTGACCCCATTAACCACGTGTTCTCTCTAGGGACTCTATGTCCATATTTGGGGTGCAAAAAAGTTGTAGGTGGCAGCACGGGTGCCTGTCACGAGTAGCACCTCCCTCTCTACGGATAATTGCTTCTTGTTTCACTTTCATTCCGTTATTTTAGCAGTTTGTTTCTAGCATTTTTAATCATATATCTTTTTTTGGCTGCTGTATCAAACATATACTTTTCTACAACTGTCTTTTAAGGGGTAGACTTTTTCAGATATGTATGGTATAAATTTGAAGTTTTAGGGGGGAGGGGCAGATGCCCCTCTCTGCCCATGTCTGCAATCTGTAATTAATTTGTTATTGTCTGCGCCCTTGCAGCCTTATTTTTGTCACGCAGATATAAAAGAGGTAAGAGTAAGGTCACTATTGTAAATATTTTAAAAAGAAAGAAAGCAAAAAGACTGATAGCTAAGAAATGTTTCAATTATATTTTTATAAAAGTTAGCATAGTAATTTATTGAATTCAGTATATGCGCAAGGGTTGAATTGAATAGATTGGGAGGCTTTGAATTAGAGTGGGATGGAGGAAGAGCGTGCGTAGCTGTGTTGGCCTCAGGCGACTTGGTGTTGCGGTGAGTTTTTAGTAGTAGTGGTAAGGGCTGATGGTACTGCTGTGTTAGCTGGGCCTTTACAAGGAAACCAGTCACGAAAACCCGCCAGACTGGTTATTTCTCAGTAGCGGTCTCTTGAACTGGCATGCAAAGAGTAGTTTTCATTGCGCTTACGATATTTAAACTGTTGTTTTTTGGGGTATAGGGGGGGGAAGGTACCTAGGTTAGGTTACGTATTTAATATACGGTCGGCTTCACCCCCCCCCCCCCCCATAATGTGATAATATATAGCCCAAATTTGTTTATAAACTATTATACATTCATCCTATTTTATTTCATTTCATTAGTATTAACCAAACTTGACTTTTTAGAAAGGCCCATATAATGCACCAGTACCGGGCTGATTTTATATGAAGCAATATGAAGCAATTTGACAAAAGTTAAACAAGTACCACATATTCTCCCCAATTTTGCGAAATACATAAAATTCTAGATATTTTATGTTTAATTTCTTATTCACATTTTCAACTGTTAATGAGATGTTGACAATTGAAATTCGGCAATTTTGACACTTCGGCAGCCAATAAAATCTTAACGGTGAAAAGTCAAGGAAAACGGTTTGCACATTCTTGTCTTTGTTTCTTATAAGCTATGCAAAATTTGTTACTGGTGGTTTCAATTGAGGTTCCAAAATTGGTGTTTTGTTGGAGCCTTGTTTGGTACCGACACTGTCTACTGTTTGGTGGTTCTGTACAGACAATTCAAAAGGAAGGAGTTCGTGACCAATGTGAAAAATTTGTGAAAATCGGTTACAACTACTAGAAACTAGTCGAAGTGCTTAAGAACCATGCAGAATCTTCTCTCCCTGTCGAATATAAAAAAAAAAAAATATGTTTTGTATAAAACAGTAAGTTCTAAAACAACAAGAGCAGGATATTATTGAAAATAAAGTTTTTTTGTTGAAGCTTACAAATATAATACTGACCCTTGTACGTCAGGGTTTGCCTTTAAGAGAGTATCAAGAAGACTCATCATCCAAGAAAGGGGCAATTTTTTGGAAAGAAGTAAACTTTTCTCGAATTATGACAAGAATTGGGGCCCGCACTTAAAAAACATTAAATTATTGCAGTATTGCCAAATATCCAAAATGAGATCATCGTTAGTAGAAGGCTATCTTATACTCGTGTCACGCACCCCTGCTGCCACCTACAACTTTTTTTAACACCATATATTGACACGAGAACCACGTGGTTTATGGTTTTTGTCAGTGAGAATTTGAAAAACAGGAATTTTGTCACATTTATGTATGTTTTCTTGGATGGTTATGTGTGTTGGTAGATGTATTTGATGTTTTTAATGGATGTTTAATGGTTTTTTTCAGTGAGAATTTGAAAAACAGGGACTTTGTCACATTTATGGATGTCAACAGCAATTCATGTCTGGTATATGGTTTTCTCACTGATAATGAAAAAGCAGGAGTTCTCTCACTTGGATTTACATAATCGCTAGGGGATATTATTGATCCTTGACGGGGGGACTTATTAAAAAAAAATTGTGTAATGGAGGTTTTGCTAGCTTAGCCTGAGAACTTGATTTACATAATTGCTATGGGAACTTATTGATTCACGAGTGGGGGAATTAAGAAACATTAAGGTTTCTTTAATCTTTAGGCCTGAGGGATTTATTTATTATTGTTGTTTTGGACAAGTGCATGCTAGGGGTGAATGTCAAGGTGTCCAGGAACAGGAAACAGTTAGATCACATGTTTCCTTCTCAGCCAATCATCGAGTCGGTTACATCCCCCGTCTCAGCCAATCAGAGACGTGCTTACATAGTAGTGGTGGTGGGAATATTGGATTCAATGTATATTGCTCCCCCCATCATTCGATAGAGGTAACGTCACAGAGTTACTCCTCTCTCCCCCATTTCCCTCTACCTTGAATTTATCGAACGAAGAGGATCAGTTTCGTTTTAGCTGTGAGTGAGTTGACATTGGAAACCGAAAAATGTTCGATATATGTCCATTGTGCATGTACACTCTTGGCAGTTGCAATCAATGTGAGAATTGTACAATTATTGATGTCTATAGTGAAAAGTGTAAATTATGTAATCCTTGTAAATTACATAGAGGCTATGCAGTACAAATTAACGGATGTAATTCATGTCTTGAGGAGGTGTGTGACTCTCATCCTAGAGGGCATCTGTGTTCCAATTTTCACTATGATTAATGTGATCAGTGGTAGAATACTTACCCCGCTATGATTGGAAAGAATCCCAAAAGTGATTTTAGTTTATTTCTACAAGATTGGTATCGTCGTGGATTTAAATTATTCTGGGAAGAGGAGTCTTGTCTACGATTAAACTGTTGGGGTAACCAGACAATCTGGTTTCTACTTCATAGTTGTGATGACACAACATACTATTACTATAAACCAAGTGATTTTTATTTGGCTGTGACGGAATGTGATTCACAATTTGAAAACATTGTATGTGATATTGCTTCAAATAGACAGATTGAAACTCTTGAATTTCATAATATGAATGCAAATAGTATAATTGACTATACAAAGAGATATGACAAGATTGAAGTTACATTGTACTGTAGAAAATGTGACACTGACTTTGCAGTCAATCAAGATCAATATACAGTGAATCCAAATGATTTACCAGCATTAGTGGTTCACGACAGTTGCCTATACATCGAAGATGAAGAAATCTCAAGTGAAGATTTAAAGACATTGTTGTATATATATATGCATTTTATTAATAAACAAATTTACAAACAATCTATGTTCAAATATTTATTCATTTGTAATATCCATATTTATCACTGTTTTTATGTATACTACCTCAGGAGGTTCTATTATTTGAACCTCATCCTCCTCCACTGATATAATATTTATGGGAGAGGGTATCTCCTCAGCAAATAAATCCTCGGACCCACTCCTCAACAGATCCCCCTCCACTGGCACAATATTTATGAGAGAGGGTATCTCCTCCGCAAATAAATATTCACGCACTCGAACTCGCGGGTTATGTACTCGAACCGAGGACCCACTCCTCAAGAGATCCACCGCTCTACATGTACAGAGAAGTTCTTCCTCCTCCTCAGGGGTGATCTCGATGCTCTCGTTCTCTGCACATGTAGCTAGAAGATTCTCCTCCACCTCGATAGTGAGCCCCCACTCGCTCCATACATCCTAAAAAGGTCGAGAACACTATGGTCAAAAGCTCTGTGGAAAGGTATAGTCTTCATGAATATACTGAGGGGTGTTCTATAAATGTAATAAACAGGGTTACTTATTTTTTTCATTTTATCTATAATTTTGTATGTCTAAAATTAATCAATTAGCCAGATGTGGGTTTTTTTTATTATTTTTTACATACGGATCGAGATTTAATTTCATTGATAGAAGCCTGTATGAGATTTAATTTCTGTTATAAAACCAGGAAAAAATACTTTTCAAAGAACTATGTTTTTCAATGAAAAGTAAAGAGCTACGACATTAAATCAAAGAGAGTAGAAATAAAGTTGAATAATTGCTTAAACGTAAATTTTCTGTAAACATACTTCTAATTAATCACTCCTAAAAAGGTAAGTATTATTCTTATACTTTAGTTCCATGAAGAAAAAGCAAGTTACTATTAAAGAATAAATGAAACCAAAACGAACAGCTATGACTGAGTTTATATTTTAGTTTCAAGAAGCAAAAGTAGTTATTACTTCCCTGTATTTGACTTATAAAGCTGGAAACGTAAAGTGAGATTTATGAAAATGCACAAATGTAATTTTTATTTTCTACGATAAATACGATAAAGAGATAAAGAGAGCAAAGAGAGCAGAAATAAAGTTGAATAATTGCTTAAACGTAAATTTTCTGTAAACATACTTCTAATTAATCACTCATAAGAAGGTAAGTATAGACCGCTCATCCTCTATGGTGGGGGAGCATGCACCGCTGGCTAAAGCAGTTAACACTTGCCTGGAAGCTCGAAATGTAGAGTGAGATTTTGGAAAATGCAGAAATTTAATAATGGTTCTTGTAAATTTTCGGTTTGATTATGAAATAAGAAATTTTTAAAAACATGAAATTTTTTGCAATTAAAAACGAACAAACATTAATTAAAAAACTTTCCGAAAAATATGTTTTCAAAAGAAAAGTAAAAGTCATTTTAAACTTAAGCTCAGCAGATGCAAATACCATTTAAAATTTAAACTCGAAACAATCAGAAATTACTATTAAAGAATAGATGAAACCAACACGAACAGCTATGACTGAGTTTATATTTTAGTTTCAAGAAGCAAAAGTAGTTAATACTTCCCTGGATTTGACTTATAAAGCTGGAAACGTAAAGTGTGATTTATGAAAATGCACAAATGTAATTTTTATTTTCTATGATAAATACGATAAAGAGATAAAGAGAGCAAAGAGAGCAGAAATAAAGTTGAATAATTGCTTAAACGTAAATTTTCTGTAAACATAGTTCTAATTAATCACTCCTAAAAAGGTAAGTATAGACCGCTCATCCTCTATGGTGGGGGAGCATGCACCGCTGGCTAAAGCAGTTAACACTTGCCTGGAAGCTCGAAATGTAGAGTGAGATTTTGGAAAATGCAGAAATTTAATAATGGCTCTTGTAAATTTTCGGTTTGATTATGAAATAAGAAATTTTTAAAAACATGAAATTTTTTGTAATTAAAAACGAAAAAAAATTAATTAAAAAACTTTCCGAAAAATATGTTTTCAAAAGAAATGTAAAGGTCATTTTAAACTTAAGCTCAGCAGATGCAAATACCATTTAAAATTTAAACTCGAAACAATCAGAAATTACTATTAAAGAATAGTTGAAACCAAAACGAACAGCTATGACTGAGTTTATATTTTAGTTTCAAGAAGCAAATGTAGTTAATACGTCCATGGATTTGACTTATAAAGCTGGAAACGTAAAGTGTGATTTACGAAAATGCACAAATGTAAATTTTATTTTCTACGATAAATACGATAAAGAGATAAAGAGAGCAAAGAGAGCAGAAATAAAGTTGAATAATTGCTTAAACGTAAATTTTCTGTAAACATAGTTCTAATTAATCACTCCTAAAAAGGTAAGTATAGACTGCTCATCCTCTATGGTGGGGGAGCATGCACCGCTGGCTAAAGCAGTTAACACTTGCCTGGAAGCTCGAAATGTAGAGTGAGATTTTGGAAAATGCAGAAATTTAATAATGGTTCTTGT